>NW_027014954.1:0-12473 GCF_036934945.1 Oncorhynchus masou masou | reverse complement strand
ACTACTAGATAAGAGAAGTTCTAGAGTTCGGGACAGGATGGGACAGTCCACAGGAACGGGAGAGAAGTTGTAGAGTTCGGGACATGATGGGACAGTAGACAGGAACGGGCAGTACAGGAAAAGTTGGGCAGAAATATGTAATGTGTGGAGCATTTTATAAAATTGAACTGTGTGTAACCTAATATACACTTCATGACCAAAATCATGGGCATTAATATGGAGTTGGTACCCCCTTATCTGCTATAACAGCCTCCACTCTTCTGGGAAGGCTTTCCACTAGATGTTGAAACATTGTTGCTATAACAGCCTCCACTCTTCTGGGAAGGCTTTCCACTAGATGTTGGGACATTGCTGCTATAACAGCCTTCCCTCCTCTGGGAAGGCTTTCCACTAGATGTAGGAACATTGCTGCTATAACAGCCTCCACTCTTCAGGGAAGGCTTTCCACTAGATGTTGGGACATTGCTGCTATAACAACCTCCACTCGTCTGGGAAGGCTTTCCACTAGATGTAGGAACATTGCTGCTATAACAACCTCCACTCGTCTGGGAAGGCTTTCCACTAGATGTAGGAACATTGCTGCGATAACAGCCTCCACTCTTCTGGGAAGGCTTTCCACTAGATGTAGGAACATTGCTGCTATAACAGCCTCCAATCTTCTGGTAAGGCTTTCCACTCGATGTGGGAACTTTGCTGCTACAACAGCCTCCCCTCTTCTGGGAAGGCTTTCCACTAGATGTTGGAACATTGCTGCTATAACAGCCTCCACTCTTCTGGGAAGGCTTTCCACTAGATGTTGGAACATTGCTGCTATAACAGCCTCCACTCGTCTGGGAAGGCTTTCCACTAGATGTAGGAACATTGCTGCAATAACAGCCTCCACTCTTCTGGGAAGGCTTTCCACTAGATGTTGGAACATTGCTGCTATAACAGCCTCCACTCTTCTGGGAAGGCTTTCCACTAGATGTTGGAACATTGCTGCTATAACAGCCTCCACTCGTCTGGGAAGGCTTTCCACTAGATGTTGGAACATTGCTGCTATAACAGCCTCCACTCGTCTGGGAAGGCTTTCCACTAGATGTTGGAACATTGCTGCTATAACAGCCTCCACTCTTCTGGGAAGGCTTTCCACTAGATGCTGGAACATTGCTGCTATAACAGCCTCCACTCTTCTGGGAAGGCTTTCCACTAGATGTTGGAACATTGCTGCTATAACAGCCTCCACTCTTCTGGGAAGGCTTTCCACTAGATGTTGGAACATTGCTGCTATAACAGTCTCCACTCTTCTGGGAAGGCTTTCCACTAGATGTTGGAACATTGCTGCTATAACAGCCTCCACTCTTCTGGGAAGGCTTTCCACTAGATGTTGGAACATTGCTGCTATAACAGTCTCCACTCTTCTGGGAAGGCTTTCCACTAGATGTTGGAACATTGCTGCTATAACAGCCTCCACTCTTCTGGGAAGGCTTTCCACTAGATGTTGGAACATTGCTGCTATAACAGCCTCCACTCGTCTGGGAAGGCTTTCCACTAGATGTTGGAACATTGCTGCTATAACAGTCTCCACTCTTCTGGGAAGGCTTTCCACTAGATGTTGGAACATTGCTGCTATAACAGCCTCCACTCTTCTGGGAAGGCTTTCCACTAGATGTTGGAACATTGCTGCTATAACAGTCTCCACTCTTCTGGGAAGGCTTTCCACTAGATGTTGGAACATTGCTGCTATAACAGCCTCCACTCTTCTGGGAAGGCTTTCCACTAGATGTTGGAACATTGCTGCTATAACAGCCTCCACTCGTCTGGGAAGGCTTTCCACTAGATGTTGGAACATTGCTGCTATAACAGCCTCCACTCCTCTGGGAAGGCTTTCCACTAGATGTAGGAACATTGCTGCAATAACAGCCTCCACTCTTCTGGGAAGGCTTTCCACTAGATGTTGGAACATTGCTGCTATAACAGCCTCCACTCTTCTGGGAAGGCTTTCCACTAGATGTTGGAGCATTGCTGCTATAACAGCCTCCACTCTTCTGGGAAGGCTTTCCACTAGATGTTGGAACATTGCTGCAGGGGGACTTGCTTCCATTCAGCCACAAGCGCATTGGTGAGGTCAGGTACTAATGTTGTGCGATTCGGCATGGTTCGCAATCAGTGTTCCAATTAATCTCAAAAGTTTTCAATGAGGCTCTATGCAGGCCAGAAAAGTTATTCCACACTGACCTCAACAAACCATTTCTGTATGGACCTGGCTTTGTGTACGGGGGCATTGTCATGCTGAAACAGGAAAGGTCCGTCCCCAAACTGTTGCCACAAAAATGGAAATGGTCAAGAATGTTATTGTATGCTGTAGCATTATGATTTCCCTTCACTGGAACTAACAGCCCCGGACTGTTATTCCTCCTCCACCAAACTTTACAGTTGCCATTATTCATTGGGACAGGTAGCGTTCTCTGGCATCCGCCAAACCCAGATTATTCAGTCGGAGCGCCAGATGGTGAAGCGTGATCATCACTCCATTGAACACGTTTCCACAGCTCCAGAGTCCAAAGGCGGCAAGCTTTACACCACTCCAGCATGGTGATCGTAGGCCATGGAAATCCATTTCGTGTTTCAGTTCTTGTGCTGACGTTGATTCATTAGCCAGTTTTTGAACACGGTGGTGATTGTTGCAAACGCCGACAGACGATTTCTACGTGCTACGCGCTTCAGCACATTTCCACTTCACAATGACAACACTTACAGTTGACCGGCTCCAGCAGACATTTGATGAACTGACTTGTTAGAAAGGTGGTGCCATGTTGAAAGTGACTGAGCTCTTCAGTGAGGCCATTCTACTGCCAGTGTTTGTCTATGGAGATTGCATGGCTTTGTGCTCGATTTGATCCAGCTGTCAGTAACGGATGAAACAGCTGAATCCACAAATATGAACGTGTGTCCACATACCTTTTTATATATAGTGTAGTTTACTTATATATATATATATATATATATTATATATATATATATTTTTTTTTAAATGGACATTTCTCCCATCCTACTTCCGTTGGCTCATTCTCACGCCTCGCTACAGTTGTAGCCAGTCACTAGCTCAGACGCTAATGTAGCTTACGTCAAGCCTTCAAGAGAGGAATAGCAACATCTCATTGTAGCCAAGGACCCATCATTAACATTAGAGCCAAGGAAAACGCAATATTTTAGCTACATTTTATAGAGTTGTCTTTGACAGCGAAGGAACTGGGTAGGTTTCACAGCTTGTAAAAACTGCTGTGGTTTAATAGGCTGCCAACCGGAGAGAGGGACAAGCAGCCTGAAGCCCATAGTTCCTCTAATCTCGATAACATTACTGGTCCAATCGTTTGTTTATTTAACTAGACCTGTGTCATCTGAGGTGAAGAGTGATGCAGTACTGCTGCTTAGGGTTTGTTTAAATGTTCATGTGTGGACAGTGCTCAGATGTAGGCTACAGTTGTATGCTGGTGATGTACCTGTTGAGGTCTCTGTTCTCATCCTCCAGACTTGATCGATCTACACTAAGGTCATTTAGAAGACGCTCTTATCTAGAGAGACTTGCTAACAGTGCATTTAACTAAGATAGGTAAGTTGCATATTGCAGTTGCATTACTGAAATAATTTTCAAACACAATAGCCTACATATTTATTCACAGTAAAATGAGCACTGGACTGGATGGGTTTAATCGGGAAGGGACAGGGAGGATCTGGGGTTATAGAACTGTTGTTGGGTCAGGACAGGACAAAGTTGAAGGGACAAGATGGGACAGTATTTTCCCTCGTGTCAACCTCTACTGAGCATGTGCTAGGTCTGCTACGCTTGGTGTTTCTGCACTATACATCATGGTGGCAGGAAGCCTAGCGGTTAGAGCACTGGGCAAGTAACCAAAAGGTTTAAATACCTGAGCCCACACAGTGATGATGTCTCTAACACTGAGGCACTGCTCGGCCCTTCTCTCCTAACTTTCCCTTGTTAAAACAAATATGGTATTCTGTTTTGTTCTCCTTTTGCACTGTGCATTTCATATGCTATCGCAGCATGGGGCAACTTCATCTCTGCTGCCTCAATCCAACTCCTCAGCCAGACTATGTCCCAAATGGTACCCTATTCCCTATATAGTGCACTACTTTAGACCAGGGCCCTATTCCCTATATAGTGCACTACTTTAGACCAAAGCCCTATTCCCTATATATAGTGCACTACTATAGACCAGAGCCCTATTCCCTATATAGTGCACTACTATAGACCAGAGCCCAATTCCCTATATAGTGCACTACTTTAGACCAAAGCCCTATTCCCTATATATAGTGCACTACTATAGACCAGAGCCCTATTCCCTATATAGTACACTACTATAGACCAGAGCCCTATTCCCTATATAGTGCACTACTTTAGACCAAAGCCCTATTCCCTATATAGTGCACTACTTTAGACCAAAGCCCTATTCCCTATATATAGTGCACTACTATAGACCAGAGCCCTATTCCCTATATAGTACACTACTATAGACCAGAGCCCTATTCCCTATATAGTGCACTACTTTAGACCAAAGCCCTATTCCCTATATATAGTGCACTACTATAGACCAGAGCCCTATTCCCTATATAGTACACTACTATAGACCAGAGCCCTATTCCCTATATAGTGCACTACTTTAGACCAAAGCCCTATTCCCTATATAGTACACTACTTTAGACCAGAGCCCTATTCCCTATATATAGTGCACTACTATAGACCAGAGCCCTATTCCCTATATAGTACACTACTATAGACCAGAGCCCTATTCCCTATATAGTGCACTACTTTAGACCAAAGCCCTATTCCCTATATAGTACACTACTTTAGACCAGAGCCCTATTCCCTATATAGTACACTACTTTAGACCAGAGCCCTATTCCCTATATAGTACACTACTTTAGACCAGAGCCCTATTCCCTATATAGTGCTCTACTTTAGACCAGAGCCCTATTCCCTATATAGTGCACTACTTTAGACCAGAGCCCTATATAGTACACTACTTTAGACCAGAGCCCTATTCCCTATATAGTGCTCTACTTTAGACCAGAGCCCTATTCCCTATAGAGTACACTACTTTAGACCAGAGCCCTATTCCCTATATAGTGCACTACTTTAGACCAGAGCCCTATTCCCTATATAGTGCACTACTTTAGACCAGAGCCCTATTCCCTATATAGTGCACTACTTTAGACCAGAGCCTTATTCCCTATATAGTGCACTACTTTAGACCAGAGCCCTATGGAATAGGGTGTATTCTATATGTCACCTTTGGTTGAGGAGTATTTCTCTGTTGACACTGAAAACACAGATCCCAGACAGACACCATGTCTGGGGTCAAAGTTCAGGATATCACCAGGTTGCTTCCAGAGGCTGTGAGTCTGTCACCGGGGACTGATACTGTCATGGTGCATGTGGGGTCAAAGTTCAGGATATCACCAGGTTGCTTCCAGAGGCTGTGAGTCTGTCACCGGGGACTGATACTGTCATGGTTCATGTGGGGTCAAATGACATTATGAAGGGTTAGGGTCAGAACTCAGAACAGCTGAAGATGGATTTTAAAAACTGATCGGGTCACTACTTGACACCAACAAACACCCCATAATATCTGTCCCTCTGCCCTCCCTAAATCGTGGCATTGACTGGTTCAGCGGACTGTTATCCCTCCATAACTGTCTACCAGACAATTGTAGCTCTTTGTGTAACATTCATTTTGAAACCTTCTGGAAACAAAGCTTGTTTTATAAGGAGGATAGGATCCACCCAAATCCCTTGGGTTCCTGGATCCTTTCACAGTATTAGAAGGAGGATGGGATCCACTCAAATCACTTGGGTTCCTGGATCCTTTCACAGCATTATAAGGAGGATGGGATCCACTCAAATCACTTGGGTTCCTGGATCCTTTCACAGCATTAGAAGGAGGATGGGATCCACTCAAATCACTTGGGTTCCTGGATCCTTTCACAGCATTAGAAGGAGGATGGGATCCACTCAAATCACTTGGGTTCCTGGATCCTTTCACAGCATTAGAAGGAGGATGGGATCCACTCAAATCACTTGGGTTCCTGGATCCTTTCACAGCATTATAAGGAGGATGGGATCCACTCAAATCACTTGGGTTCCTGGATCCTTTCACAGCATAATAAGGAGGATGGGATCCACTCAAATCACTTGGGTTCCTGGATCCTTTCACAGCATAATAAGGTTGCGTTGAGACAATGGCTGATTTAATTGAGTCAAATTTGATTTGTCACGTACACGTGTTTAGCAGATGTTATCGCCAGTGTAGTGAAATGCTTGTGTTTCTGGCTCGAACGGAGCAGTAGTATCTAACAAGTAATATCTAACAATTACACAACAATACACACATCTAAAGTAAAGGGATTTAATTAAGAAACAGGATGTGAACCCTTTGGAAATACTTGCTGCAGAAACTGGTCATAACATCTGATCATCTCGGGTCACCACAATAGACAAACACAGTCTGCTTAAACTAATTACACAAAAAATTAGACATTTTCATGTCTTTATTGAACACACCGTGTTCCTGCACCATCCTGCAACAACACACCGTGTTCCTGCACCATCCTGCAACATTCACAGTGCAGGATGGGAAAAGTATGTGAACCCTTGGATTTAATAACTGGTTGACCCTCCTTGGCAGCAATAAACTCAACCAAATGTTTTCTTTAGTTGCGGATCAGACCTGCACAACAGTCAGGAGGAATTGTGGACCGTTCCTCTTTACAAAACTCTTTCAGTTCAGCAAAATTCTTGGGATGTCTGGTGTGAACCGCTCTCGAGGTCATGCCACAGCATTTTAAATTGGGTTGAGGTCGGGACTCTGACTGGGCCACTACAGAAGGTGCATTTTCTTCTGTTGAAGCCATTCTGTTGTTGATTTACTTCTGTGTTTTGGGTCGTTGTCCTGTTGCATCACCCAACTTCTGTTGACCTTCAATTGGTGGACAGATAGCCTTACATTCTCCTGCAAAATGTCTTGATAAACTTGGGAATTCATTTTTTCTTTGATGAGAGCAAGCTGTCCAGGCCCTGAGGCAGCAAAGCAGCCCCAAACCATGATGCTCCCTCCACCATAGTTTACAGTTGGGATGAGGCTTTGATGTTGCAGTGCTGTGACTTTTTTCTCCACACATAGTGGTCATGTGTTCCTTCCTTCCAAACAACTCAACTGTAGTTTCATCTGTCCACAGAATATTTAGCCAGTAGCACTGTGGAACATCCAGGTGCATTTTTTGAAAACTTCAGATGTGCAGAAAAAAACAATTTGGACAGCAGTTGCTACTTCCGTGGTGTACTCCCATGAACGCTATTCTTGTTTAGTGTTTTACGTATCATAGACTCGTCAACAGAGATGTTAGCATGTTCCAGAGATATCTGGAGGTATATTTTCTGGGTGATTTTAAATATTGACTGTCTTTCATCAGGCTGACCACTCAATCAAACTGCAACCTGGTTCAGGTTGTCAGTCAACCTACCAGGGTAGTTACAAACAGTACAGGGATGAACTCATTATGATCACATCTTTACTGATGCTGCAGAAATGTGCCTGAGAGGTACATCCAAATCCAGCTGATGTAGTGATCACATTATAATAGGCATATCTAAGGACAACCAAATAGTGTTATAAAAGGTCAAACAAGAAGTGTTGTAGTGATTCCTATGTTGTTGGTGTAAATCATGTTT
This sequence comes from Oncorhynchus masou masou, assembly GCF_036934945.1. Taxonomy (NCBI): domain Eukaryota; kingdom Metazoa; phylum Chordata; class Actinopteri; order Salmoniformes; family Salmonidae; genus Oncorhynchus; species Oncorhynchus masou. Next base: position 4,744 of record NW_027014954.1, on the reverse strand, counting down.
GCTGGTCTGTGGTGTGTAATGAGGAGCAACCAGACGCTGCACTTGATGCATTTATGAAACTACTTATTCCAGTTACTAACAAGCACACATTAAGAAAACTAAAATATGTTCAATCCCTATTGATTTATGAGGTATTGAAAAATTGTATGGTTGAGAGGGATGAGGCAAAAGAGATGGCAAATACTGTAGGTCTGGCTGCACAACCGATTGGAAAACGTAATGCAAACTGAGAAATCATGTGACTAAACTGGATAAAAAGAAGAAACTACACTATGAAACAAAGATTAATGACAGTATGGTAGTAAATATCTGTGGAGCACCTTAAATTCATGTTGGGCAAAAAGGAAAACTCAACTCCATCATTTATTGAATCAGATGAATCATTCATCTCAAAACCAACTCATTTTGCCAACTCATTTTTGGATTCTTTTCATTGGACAGATTAGCAAACTGAGGCATGACATGCCAGCAACAAGCACTGACACTACACATCCAAGTATAACTGACCAACTTATAAAAGACAAGCACTGACACTACACATCCAAGTATAACTGATCAACTTATAACAGACAAGCACTGACACTACACATACAAGTATAACTGATCAACTTATAAAATACAAGCACTGACACTACACATACAAGTATAACTGATCAACTTATAAAAGACAAGCACTGTTATTTAGAATTCTGTAAAGTGCATTTTTTTTGTCTATCAACAATAACAAGCCTCTGAGGTCTGACAAGTTGGATGAAAATTATTGAGGATAATAGCGGACGACATCTTCAATCTAAAAGACAAACACTGACACTACACATCCAAGTATAACTGACCAAATTATGGAAGACAAACACTGACACTACACATCCACGTATAACTGATCAAATTATAAAAGACAAGCATTGTAATTTTGAATTCCGTAAAGTGAGTGTGAAAGAGGTGAAAACATTATTGCTGTCTATCAACAATAACAAGCCTCTGAGGTCTGACAACTTGGATGGAAAATGACTGAGGATAATAGTGGACGATATTGCCACTCCTATTTATCAAATCTTCATTCTAAGCCTACTAGAGAGTGTGTTCCTCAGGCCTGGAGGGAAGTTAGTCATTCCACTTCCTAAGGATAGTAAAGCCCCTTTACTGGCTCAAATATCCAACCAATCAGCCTGTTCCCAACCCTCAGTAAACTTTTGCAAAAAAATTGTGTTTGACCAGATACAATGCTATCCAAATTGACAACAAACTTTCAGCATGCTTATAGGGAAGGATAATCAACAACCACAGCACTGGCTGTGATTGGCTGATGATTGGCTGAGAGACTGAGAGACTGATGAGAGAAATCGATGATAAAAGATTGTGGGGCTGTTTTGTTAGACTTCAGTGCGGCTTTTGACATTATCGATCATAGTTTGCTGCTGAAAAACGTATGTGTTATGGCTTTATACCCCTATATTGTGGATAAGGGGAGTTACCTGTAACAGAACACAGAGCGTGTTCTTTAATGGAAGCCTCTCCAACATAATCCAGAAATCCCAGGGCAGCTGTCTATGCCTTACTATTTTCAATCTTTGCTAACGACATGCTACTGGCTTTGAGTAAAGCCAGTCTCCATGTATTCGGATGACTCAACACTATACATATCAGCTACCACAGCGACTGAAATGACTTATAACAAAGAGCTGCAGCTAGTTTCAGAATGGGTGGAGAGGAATACGTTAGTAGAATGGGTGGAGAGGAATAAGTTAGTAGAATGGGTGGGGAGGAATAAGTTAGTAGAATGGGTGGAGAGGAATAAGTTAGTAGAATGGGTGGAGAGGAATAAGTTAGTAGAATGGGTGGAGAGGAATAAGTTAGTAGAATGGGTGGAGAGGAATAAGTTAGTAGAATGGGTGGAGAGGAATAAGTTAGTAGAATGGGTGGAGAGGAATAAGTTAGTAGAATGGGGGGAGAGGAATAAGTTAGCCTGGGATTCAAGCCCTTTATGCACCTTCATAAGGTAAGTCTGGATAATATGAAAGGTGTACCGCAGGGGGTCGGTTTCCTGGATAATATGAAAGGTGAACCACAGGGGGTCGGTTTCCTGGATAATATGAAAGGTGAACCGCAGGGGGTCGGTTTCCTGGATAATATGAAAGGTGTACCGCAGGGGGTCGGTTTCCTGGATAATATGAAAGGTGAACCGCAGGGGGTCGGTTTCCTGGATAATATGAAAGGTGAACCACAGGGGGTCGGTTTCCTGGATAATATGAAAGGTGAACCGCAGGGGGTCGGTTTCTGTAAATAATGAAACATGTTCAATTTGGTTTAAATTATGCAAAAACAAAGTGTTGGAGAAGAAAGTAAAAGTGCAATATGTGCCATGTAAGAAAGCTAACGTTTAAGTTCCTTGCTCAGAACATGAGAACATATGAAAGCTGGTGGTTCCATTTAACATGAGTCTTCAATATTCCCAGGTAAGAAGTTTTAGGTTGTAGTTATTATAGGATTTATAGGACTATTTCTCTCTATACCATTTGTATGTCATATACCTTTGACTATTGGATGTTCTTATAGGCACTTTAGTATTGCCAGTGTAACAGTATAGCTTCCATCCCTCTCTCGCTCCTCCCTGGGCTCGAACCAGGAACACAACGAAAACAGCCACCCTCGAAGCAGCATTACCCGTGCAGAGCAAGGGGAACAACCACTCCAAGTCTCAGAGCGAGTGAAGTTTGAAACACTATTAGCGCACGCTAACTAGCCAGCCATTTCACTTCGGTTACACCAGCCTCATCTCTGGAGTTGATAGGCTTGAAGTCATAAACAGAGCAATGCTTGACGCACAACGAAGAGCTGCTGGCAAAATGCATGAAAGTGCTGTTTGAATGAATGTTTACGCGCCTGCTTCTGCCTACCACCGCTCAGTCAGATACTGAGATACTTGTATGCTCAGTCAGATTATATGCAATATCATCAACCATGTGTAGTTAACTAGTGATTATGATTGATTGTTTTTTATAAGATAAGTTTAATGCTAGCTCGCATTTACCTTTGCTTACTGCATTCACAGAATAACAGGCAGTCTCCTTTGTGGAGTGCAACGAGAGAGAGGCAGGTCGTTATTGCGTTGGACTAGTTAACTGTAAGGTTGCAAGATTGATCCCCGAGCTGACAAGGTGAAAATCTGCCATTCCGATTAAATCGTCAACCTCTACCCCATAGTGTGTTATACTGAGTGACCTACCAAAAGGGAACGTACAGTTCTGGAGTATTACTACTGTTCCCTGAAGGAGGGAACGTGGTATAACATATTTTGGTGCGGTGGGATTTGGACTCGCTGAAGAGCGGTACTGAATTGAGGAAATTAATGCGAATGCCTCGGTATTGTAGCCAGGAAGGTGGGTCTTCCCGAGGGCGGGCTCCAAATCCAATTTCCTGTTGGGCATGATTTCAGTTTTCTTCAGGTGAACATGATTGGTCGTTGACTCCCATAGTATATTATACCTGGTTCCTCCTTCAGGGAACAGTAGTTAACTGTTAACTTGTTTTCTTTGTTAGAGTGACTCTGTTTTATTCACTGGTCTCAATGGGTTTCCCTGACTAAATAACAGTAAAAAATACATTTAAAAAAGGTCAAAAGGTAGTGTACTATATAGGGAATAGGGCCCTAGTCTAAAGTAGTGCACTATATAGGGAATAGGTGCCATTTGGGACTATTTGCTGCAGAGTTTGTCAGACAGGAAGTGTTTAGCTGGATGATAAAGTCATGAGGAAAAGTAAACAGTAGCTATAACAGCAGACTCATGTTACAGACAGACAAAAAGCTGTTAACCTAACCTCCTCGGTACAAGGCGAGTTTTAGACTCAGAGAGAGGGGGAAAAGTCAGTCAAATATCTCTGTGCTCTCACTCTCTGTTCTTTCTCTCACTCTCTGTTCTTTCTCTCACTCGCTGTTCTTTCTCTCACTCGCTGTTCTTTCTCTCACTCGCTGTTCTTTCTCTCACTCGCTGTTCTTTCTCTCACTCGCTGTTCTTTCTCTCACTCGCTGTTCTTTCTCTCACTCGCTGTTCTTTCTCTCACTCTCTGTTCTTTCTCTCACTCTCTGTTCTTTCTCTGTGCCATTCTTTCATGCTCTGCTCTCTCCTCAGACGACAACTTTATCTGCCTTAGAGAAAACACAGCCTGATATCTGGGAGAGATACGGAGCGTGCCACGGTGACGTTAGGGTACGGTACTGTTAGAGAAATGACCCTTGTGCTACAGGACACTACAGACATACACCGACCCTGTTCACTGTTACACGCCTATTCAGCTGATACTGATAAACACGAGTCAGATATGAGGGAGAAAACAAAAGCAGTGTTTCAAAGCAACAACAAGATATTACAGATAGACTATGACAGACATCTTTATCTTTCCACAGGCTAATGTTCAACAGAGACAAACCACCTCTATACATATACACTCTGTTTCCACAGGCTAATGTTCAACTGAGACAAACCACCTCTATACATATACACTCTGTTTCCACAGGCTAATGTTCAACTGAGACAAACCACCTCTATACATATACACTGTTTCCACAGGCTAATGTTCAACAGACAAACCACCTCTATACATATACACTGTTTCCACAGGCTAATGTTCAACAGACAAACCACCTCTATACATATACACTCTGTTTCCACAGGCTAATGTTCAACAGACAAACCACCTCTATACATATACACTGTTTCCACAGGCTAATGTTCACCTCTATAGATAT
>NW_027014953.1:0-12474 GCF_036934945.1 Oncorhynchus masou masou | reverse complement strand
TACATTTAAGTCCTTTAGCAGACGCTCTTATCCAGAGCGACTTACAAATTGGTGAATTCACCTTCTGACAGTGGAACAGCCACTTTACAATAGTGCATCAAAATCATTTAAGGGGGGGTGAGAAGGATTGCTTTATCCTATCCTAGGTATTCCTTGAAGAGGTGGGGTTTCTGGTGTCTCCGGAAGGTGGTGATTGACTCCGCTGTCCTGGCGTCGTGAGGGAGTTTGTTCCACCATTGGGGGGCCAGAGCAGCGAACAGTTTTGACTGGGCTGAGCGGGAACTGTACTTCCTCAGTGGTAGGGAGGCGAGCAGGCCAGAGGTGGATGAACGCAGTGCCCTTGTTTGGGTGTAGGGCCTGATCAGAGCCTGGAGGTACTGCGGTGCCGTTCCCTCACAGCTCCGTAGGCAAGCACCATGGTCTTGTAGCGGATGCGAGCTTCAACTGGAAGCCAGTGGAGAGAGCGGAGGAGCGGGGTGACGTGAGAGAACTTGGGAAGGTTGAACACCAGACGGGCTGCGGCGTTCTGGATGAGTTGTAGGGGTTTAATGGCACAGGCAGGGAGCCCAGCCAACAGCGAGTTGCAGTAATCCAGACGGGAGATGACAAGTGCCTGGATTAGGACCTGCGCCGCTTCCTGTGTGAGGCAGGGGCGTACTCTGCGGATGTTGTAGAGCATGAACCTACAGGAACGGGCCACCGCCTTGATGTTAGTTGAGAACGACAGGGTGTTGTCCAGGATCACGCCAAGGTTCTTAGCGCTCTGGGAGGAGGAAACAATGGAGTTGTCAACCGTGATGGCGAGATCATGGAACGGGCAGTCCTTCCCCAGGAGGAAGAGCAGCTCCGTCTTGCCGAGGTTCAGCTTGAGGTGGTGATCCGTCATCCACACTGATATGTCTGCCAGACATGCAGAGATGCGATTCGCCACCTGGTCATCAGAAGGGGGAAAGGAGAAGATTAATTGTGTGTCGTCTGCATAGCAATGATAGGAGAGACCATGTGAGGTTATGACAGAGCCAAGTGACTTGGTGTATAGCGAGAATAGGAGAGGGCCTAGAACAGAGCCCTGGGGGACACCAGTGGTGAGAGCGCGTGGCGAGGAGACAGATTCTCGCCACGCCACCTGGTAGGAGCGACCTGTCAGGTAGGACGCAATCCAAGCGTGGGCCGCACCGGAGATGCCCAACTCGGAGAGGGTGGAGAGGAGGATCTGATGGTTCACAGTGTCGAAGGCAGCCGATAGGTCTAGAAGGATGAGAGCAGAGGAGAGAGAGTTAGCTTTAGCAGTGCGGAGCGCCTCCGTGATACAGAGAAGAGCAGTCTCAGTTGAATGACTAGTCTTGAAACCTGACTGATTTGGATCAAGAAGGTCATTCTGAGAGAGATAGCGGGAGAGCTGGCCAAGGACGGCACGTTCAAGAGTTTTGGAGAGAAAAGAAAGAAGGGATACTGGTCTGTAGTTGTTGACATCGGAGGGATCGAGTGTAGGTTTTTTCAGAAGGGGTGCAACTCTCACTCTCTTGAAGACGGAAGGGACGTAGCCAGCGGTCAGGGATGAGTTGATGAGCGAGGTGAGGTAAGGGAGAAGGTCTCCGGAAATGGTCTGGAGAAGAGAGGAGGGGATAGGGTCAAGCGGGCAGGTTGTTGGGCGGCCGGCTGTCACAAGAAGCGAGATTTCATCTGGAGAGAGAGGGGAGAAAGAGGTCAGAGCACAGGGTAGGGCAGTGTGAGCAGAACCAGCGGTGTCGTTTGACTTAGCAAACGAGGATCGGATGTCGTCGACCTTCTTTTCAAAATGGTTGACGAAGTCATCTGCAGAGAGGGAGGAGGGGGGGAGGGGGAGGAGGATTCAGGAGGGAGGAGAAGGTGGCAAAGAGCGTCCTAGGGTTAGAGGCAGATGCTTGGAATTTAGAGTGGAAGAAAGTGGCTTTAGCAGCAGAGACAGAGGAGGAAAATGTAGAGAGGAGGGAGTGAAAGGATGCCAGGTCCGCAGGGAGGCGAGTTTTCCTCCATTTCCGCTTGGCTGCCCGAGCACTGTTCTGTGAGCTCGCAATGAGTCGTCGAGCCACGGAGCGGGAGGGGAGGACCGAGCCGGCCTGGAGGATAGGGGACATAGAGAGTCAAAGGATGCAGAAAGGGAAGAGAGGAGGGTTGAGGAGGCAGAATCAGGAGATAGGTTGGAGAAGGTATGAGCAGAGGGAAGAGATGATAGGATGGAAGAGGAGAGAGTAGCGGGGGAGAGAGAGCGAAGGTTGGGACGGCGCGATGCCATCCGAGTAGGGGCAGTGTGGGAAGTGTTGGATGAGAGCGAGAGGGAAAAGGATACAAGGTAGTGGTCGGAGACTTGGAGGGGAGTTGCAATGAGGTTAGTGGAAGAACAGCATCTAGTAAAGATGAGGTCGAGCGTATTGCCTGCCTTGTGAGTAGGGGGGAAGGTGAGAGGGTGAGGTCAAAAGAGGAGAGGAGTGGAAAGAAGGAGGCAGAGAGGAATGAGTCAAAGGTAGACGTGGGGAGGTTAAAGTCGCCCAGGACTGTGAGAGGTGAGCCGTCCTCAGGAAAGGAGCTTATCAAGGCATCAAGCTCATTGATGAACTCTCCGAGGGAACCTGGAGGGCGATAAATGATAAGGATGTTAAGCTTGAAAGGGCTGGTAACTGTGACAGCATGGAATTCAAAGGAGGCGATAGACAGATGGGTAAGGGGAGAAAGAGAGAATGACCACTTGGGAGAGATGAGGATCCCGGTGCCACCACCCCGCTGACCAGAAGCTCTCGGGGTGTGCGAGAACACGTGGGCGGACGAAGAGAGAGCAGTAGGAGTAGCAGTGTTGTCTGTGGTGATCCATGTACATTCCTTAGATAGTCGTCCTTTAGGGTCGGGTATAATTAGGGAGGCCACAGCTCCACTATGTATGATAACGCAGGAGGTTCATGAGGAGAGAATTAGTCTCTTCCTGATCGATTCTACTGCGTTTCCTGTGGTGTTGGGGTTTCCCTGGTTGGCCCATCATGACCCCACTATTTCGTGGCAACAGAGGGCTCTCAAGGGATGGTCACGTCAGGGTTCAGGGAGGTGTATATGTGTTTCCATAGGTTCCACTACGGTGGAGAGTCCAAACCAGGTCTCCACCATTAACATCCCCCCTGAATATGCTGATTTGGCTCTCGCCACCTGTAAAAAGAAGGCGACTCAACTACCACCTCATCGATGGTGGGATTGTGTGATAAATCTCCTGGTAGACGCAGCACTTCCCAGGTGTCAAGTGTATCCTCTGTCACGGGAGGAGACGGCGGCTATGGAAACATATGTCACCGAATATCTGGGACAGGGAACATTCGACCTTCCACTTCACCTGCATCCTTGAGTTTCTTTTTTTGTGAAGAAGGATGGAGGTTTACGCCCGTGTATTGACTATAGAGGTTTAAATCAGATCACTTTGAAGTATAGTTACCCTCTGCCTCTCATAGCCAGTGTGACCAAGTCATTGCATGGGGCGCGCTTCTTCAACAAATTGGATCTCAGGAGTGCTTACAACCTGGTGCGTATCTGGGAGGGGGGTGAGTGGAAGACAGTATTTAGTACCACTTCTGGGCACTATGAGTACCTCGTCATGCCGTACAGGTTGATGAATGCTCCATCCGTCTTCCAATCCTTTGTAGACAAGATTTTCAGGGACCTGCACGGGTGTTGTGGTGTATATAGATGACATTCTAATATACTCCTCTACACGCGCCGAGCATGTATCTCTGGTGCGCAAGGTGCTTGGTCGACTGTTGGAGCATGACGTGTACATTAAGGCTGAGATATGTATGTTCTTCCAACAGTCCATCTCCTTCCTAGGGTACCACCTGTCTGAGTCAGGGGTGGAGATGGAGAATGACCACATTTCAGCCGTGCGTAATTGACCGACTCCAACCACGGTTAAGGAGGTGCAGTGGTTCTTAGGGTTTGCCAACTACTACAGGTCGTTTATCTGGGGCTTTGGTCAGATAGTGGCTCCCATTGCCTCGTTGTTGAAGGGGGGACCGGTGCGACTGCAGTGGTCAGCTCGGGTGGACAGGGCTTTTGGTTCCCTGAAGGCTCTGTTTACCTCAGCTCCTGTGTTGGCTCATCCTGATCCCTCCTTAGCATTCATAGTAGAGGTGGACTCTTCCGAGGCTGGGATAGGAGCTGTGCTGTCACCAAAACCCCACCCCTGTGCGTTCTTTTCGAAGAAGCTCAGCCCTGCGGAGCGAAACTATGATATGGGGGACCGGGAGCTGTTGGCTGTTGTCGGGGCTCTGAAAGCGTGGAGGAATTGGCTTGAGGGGGCTAAACACCCTTTTATCATTTGGACTGACCACCGCAATCTGGAGTACATCTGGGTGGCGAGGAGAATGAATCCTCACCAGGCAAGGTGGGCCATGTTTTTCACCCATTTTGTGTTTACTCTATCCTACAGACCAGGTTCCCAGAATACTAAGGCAGACGCACTGTCTCGGATGTATGACACAGAGGGGCGGTCCACGGATCCCACTCCCATACTTCCGGCTTCTTGCCTGGTGGCGCCGGTGGTATGGGAGGTTGACACGGACATCGAGCGGGCAATACGTGCGGGGCCCACTCTAACCCAGTGTCTAGTTGGACGTAAGTACGTTCCGTCTGACGTTCGTGTTCGATTGATCTGTTGGGCTCATACGTCACCTTCCTCTGGTCGGACAGTGCTCTCTCTTAGTGGGAAGTACTCGTGGCCCACTTTAGCTAAGGACGTGAGGGTGTATGTTTCCTCCTGCTCGGTGTGTAGTGTCTGATCGGGGTCCCCAATTCACATCAAGGGTCTGGAGGGCGTTCATGGGGGTCTCGGTCAGCCTGACCTCAGGGCTTCACCCCGAGAGTAATAGGCAGGTGGAGAGAGTTAATGCAACCGCTGTGTCAGATTTCAAAAAAGCTTTACGGAAAAAGCACACCATGCAATAATCTGAGTACAGGGCTCAGAGACCAAAACAAGCCATACAGATACCTGCCATGTTTTGGAGTCAACAGAAGTCAGAAATAGCATTATAAATATTTACTTACCTTTGATGATCTTCATGAGAATGCACTCCCAGGAATCCCAGTTCCACAATAAATGTTTGTTTTGTTCGATGAAGTGTTATGTTTGAGTTTAGTTCACAAATCCAAATCCACAAAGGTCAGGCACTTAGTTCAGATGGCAGTTCCATTACAGTTTGTAGAAACATGTCAAACAATGTATAGAATCAATCTTTAGGATGTTTTAATCATAGATCTTCATTAATATTCCAACTGGACAATACCTTTGCCTTTTGAAAGGAAAAGGAAAGCAGCTCACTCTCACTGGCGTGCGCGAGACTGAGCTCATGGCTTTCTGCCAGACACCTGACTCAAACAGCTCTTATTCTCTCCCCCTTCACATTAAAAGCCCGAACAAGGTTCCAAAGACTGTTGACATCTATTGGAAACCTTAGGAAGTGCAATCGGACCAATGTATATTGGATAGGCAAGACCTACAAACCTCAGATTTCCCACTTCCTGGTTGGATTTTTTTCTCAGGTTTCTGCCTGCCATATGAGTTCTGTTATACTCACAGACATCAAACAGTTTTAGAAACTTCAGAGTGATTTCTATCCAAATATACAAATGATAGGCATATCTTAGCTTCTGAGCCTGAGTAGCAGGCAGTTTACTCTGGGCACCTTATTCATCCAAGCTGCTCAATACTGTTGACCAAGATGTGGGTAGTTTTTTGTGGTCTTATTGCCAGGACCGGCCGGGGGAGTGGCCGGCTTTCATCCCCTGGGAAGAGATGGCCCAAAACTCCCTCCGCCACTCCTCCACTAACCTGTCTCCGTTTCAGTGTATACTAGGTTATCAGCCGGTGGCACCTGAGCCAGATTGAGGCACCAGCGGTGGATGAACGGTTTCGGCGCTCAGAGGAAACCTGGGACGGACCATCAGGCGCCGACTGCCACCGCAGTGAGGAGACCGGGGGGGTGGGGTGGGGGGTTGTGCTGTCACGATGTCCGCCGAAGTTGGTGCCACTCCTTGTTCAGGTGGCGTTTGGCTGTCGTCGTCACCGGCTTCCGATCTACGTTTCTTTTTCCATTTGTTATGTCTTGATTGTACACACCTGGTTCCCATTACATTATCATTATTTCCCTTTTTAACCCTCTGGTTCTCATTATGTTTTGTGTGTGAGTGTTCCTGGTCATGTGTTAGTCTTTTGTTTGTTATTCCTGCGTGAATTTATTTAGGCAGATTTATTTTTCAGAGTAAAGTACGTTGTTTTACTCAGTTCTGTGTCCTGCGCCTGACTCCGTCCTCACCTCTGCACAACTGACACATGACAGGAGGTGAGGGTTCTCGGAGTGTGGTGTCAGGAAAATAACCTCTTACTCAACATCGACAAAACAAAGGAGATTATCTTATTCCATAGATTTTTGTTCATTAAGAATTTGTTGTGTAATTGTTAGATATTACTTGTTAGATATTGCTACACTGTCGTAACTAGAAGCACAAGCATTTCACTACACTTTCAACAACATCTGCTAGCCATGTGTACATGACCAATAAATTTGATTTGATGTGATTTGTTATTCATTTCCGAGGTGGTTTTTGTATTGGCTGAAATATACATTACATTTTAGCTTATTTGCTTACTTTACTTTTGTCTGTTTATGAGGTGTGGTATAGCCCAGAGGTTTGTTCTGAGGATCTTACTCCTACCACATAAACAAGGTCCACTTTTCACTTCTCTGAAATATAATTCAAGAAAATGCACCGTATCAAATAAGGAAAGCCTATTACCTGTATAGGACTTGTGTATGCTTTGTCCTTTGGCAGTGTGGAGGCAGATATTATATTGCTTGAGAAGAAAATTATTTTGAAAAGAGTCTTATGATAGAACTTGACAAGGACTCCAGTATTAATTCTCCTGTTAACTGGATGTGATATTGCAGTCAAACATTTCACATGACAGACTTCCCCCTGGAGTTCCAAGAAGGGGACATTTCTGGGAGTAAATTGTCCGTCATGAGATGGGCACCACAGTGTCTCTGTTCCCTTCCATCTTTCCCCCAGTATCTCTCCCCCATCCTCCTCTCAGTCTCTGTCCTTTGTCTCCAGTATATTTCCCTCCTCTTCCCTTCCCCGGTACTATTTGTCACATGCCCCGAATATAACAGGTGTAGACTTTACCATGAAATGCTTACTTACAAGCCCTTAACCTCTTACACTTATGGTGGCGCTATTTCATTTTTGGAAGAAAAACGTTCCCGTTTTAAACAAGATATTTTGTCACAAAAAGATGCTCGACTATGCATATAATTGCTACTGTTCGAAAGAAAACACTCTGACGTGTCCAGAAATACAAATATCTTCTCTGTGCGTGCCCTTTAACGTGAGCTTCAGGCAAAACCAAGATGACTTGGCATCCAGGAAATGACAAGGATTTTTGAGGCTCTGTCTTTCATGATCTCCTTATATGGCTGTGAACGCAAGAGGAATGAGTCTGCCCTTTCTGTCGTTTCCCCAAGGTGTCTGCAGCATTGTGACGTATTTGTAGGCAGATCGTTGGAAGATTGACCATAAGAGACCACATTTACCACGTGTCCACCCGGTGTCCTGCGCCGAAATTGGTGCGCAAAAGTCACCTGCCAGTATTTTTCCATGGGGCACAGACAGAGAAGCAAGCTTCCAAGAACTGCATGTCAATGAAGAGATATGTGAAAAAACACCTTGAGGATTGATTCCAAACAACGTTTGCCATGTTTCAGTCGATATTGTGTAGTTAATCCGGAAAAAGTTTCACGTTGTAGGTGACTGCATTTTCGGTTCGTTTCGGTAGCCAGGCGCAATGTAGAAAACGGAACGATTTCTCCTACACACAGACGCTTTCAGGAAACACTGCGCATTTGGTATGTGGCTGGGAGTCTCCTCATTGAAAACATCAGAAGCTCTTCAAAGGTAAATGATTTTATTTATTTGGTTATCTGGCTTTTGTGAAAATGTTGCGTGCTACATGCTACACAAAATGCTATGCTAGCTTTGCATACTCTTACACAAATTAGTCAATTTCTATGGTTCAAAAGCATATTTTGAAAATCTGAGATGACAGTGTTGTTAAGAAAAGGCTAAGCTTGAGAGCAAACGCATTATTTTAATTTTATTTGCGATTTTCAGAAATCGTTAACGTTGCGTTATGCTAATGAGCCTGAGGCTTAGTCACAATCCCGGATCCGGGATGGGGAGTTTCAAGAAGTTAACTCTATTTCCTGAACCACATTATTGGTTAAGAAAATATTTACTAAATAAAAAATGACACAGCCAAATTACATAACAGTATCTGCAACAGCATCTGTCCACCTCGTCATCCCCAAATTTGTCCCCATCCATCCTTACTCGCCAGTCTGTGCCCCCCTCCTCTCTTCTCTTCTTGTCTCCATCTTTCTCTATTTTATTCTATTCACTTTCCAGTATATGCCCCCTCCCACATTCAGTTAAACTAGCTTGTCTCCACATACATGGGAGGTTGCTAACGGCAGTAGGAGCAGTTTCTCCAGAGCTGGCAGCAAACAGGAGGCCTGCTAAGCTGTCCTGAGAACAGAGGAACTGTTTATCTGGAAAGGCAGGCTTCCCCTCCATCATCCTGTCAATAGAGACAGCAGCACAGGCTGCACAGCTCTTTATGCTCCACAGCAAGATAAGGTATCCAGACAGGTCCTTTCTGCTAAGCCCCACTCACTACAATGGAGTGGAGAGGGAAATATGTGACCAACACACCTGACAGTTTTTAACGAGTTTAAATCCCATTTTTCAAAGTTGTAATTGATCCTGCAAGGAAGCAAGAATACAGACAATACAGAATTGTATTGCGCATGGTGTACAGTACATGACTCTTCAGCTATAGATACTGTAGATATCTGTTCATTATATCTGATATTTAACAACAATTATCTTTTTCTTCTAAACACCTGAGATGTACCCATAGCAATTGAATTAGACTCTGAGAATGTATTGCTATGCAACATGAAGACATTGTCTTGTATTTATGGTTCTTTTCTCCCAGGCCTTGTTGGCTTATGCAGATCTGAAAGGCCAAAAAGATCTACTGAATGTCCCCTGTCTCAGTGGGTTTTAGGAGTGGGAATCAACCATGACAGGCACACTTAAATCACAGAGACCCAGAAGGGGCCCAGGCCATCCAGGCCATCCAGCATGTTGTCTCCATTAAAACAAGTTAGGATTTGTTTCATAATACAGAAATGTGACCAGTAATAATGTGAAAATAGTCAGGTCTGTGGCACCTTTTTATGCAGTCTTACAGTATTTTTTTTTTTTCTAGGCAAGTTAGTTAAGAAGAAATTCTTATTTACAATGACGGCCTACCCCGGCCAAACCCAAACACTGGGTCAATTGTGCGCCGCCCTATGGGTCTCCCAATCACGGCCAGTTGTGATTCAGCCTGGAATCAAACCAGGGTCTGTAATGGCACATCTAGCACTGAGATGCAGTGCTTTAGACCAGTAAAAGCACACATTTTCCTTCGCAGCATGCCAAACATGCTAAATTTGTCTTTTTTCTTGGTACTGTATGTACAAAATGTTAACTTGAATGCTGTTTATTGCACATTACCTTTTTATGAATGTCACAATAGAGGAAACGGGAAAGGAAAGGGGATACATAGTCAGTTCTCCAACTGAATGTATTCAACTGAAATGTCTTCCTCATTTACCGAGGACCTATGTAGAACACCATCATAATCATACAAAAACTAATGTAGAAAACTAAGGAGGCGGTAAATATCGCAGTATAATAGAATGTGTGATTGTTGTTTTGTTAGGCCAAAGACATCAATTTAGAAAAGGTTATTTATCTTGACTGCCAGAGGGAAATTAATTTGATATGACATGATATTCTTTATTTTCCACGAGGGGAGATTTGACTCGGACAATTAAAGAGTGCTGCTGCTTACACAAAATAAAACCCCATCATACACCCCCCTCCCTACCCACACAAAAGTTAATGCCAGGCAAGGCTGTGTCTTAGATGGCAGTTCAACATGATGTAAGGCCTACAGGCCAGGCTCCAGTCCACAATTATTATCACCCTAATCTGCCTCTGTACCTCCCATTCTTTTTAATAATTTTATTGACGGGGCAAACATATTGATTATACAGTGCCTTGCAAAAGAATTCATCCCCTTTGGCGTTTTCCTACTTTGCTGCATTACAACCTGTAGTTGATTTTTATTTGGATTTCATGTAATGGACATACACAAAATAGTCCAATTTGGAGAAGGGAATGACGCTCTTGAATCTAGGGGGCACTATTTTTATGATTGGAAAAATAACGTTCCCAAAGTAAACAGCCTATTTCTCATGACCAGATGCTAGAATATGCATATAATTGACAGATTAGGATTGAAAACACTCTAAAGTCTAAACTGTCAAAATATTGTCTGTGAGTATAACATAACTGATATTGATGAGAAACCCTGAGAAAATGAAACCAGGAAGTGGCTTCTATTTTGAAAAACTCCATGTTCCATAGCCTCCCATTGCTCCATTTAAAGGGATATCAACCATATTCCTTTTCCTATCGCTTCCTCAAGGTGTCAACAGTCTTCAGACATAGTTTCAGGCTTTTATTTTGAAAAATGACTCAGAGCGATAACATCGCGTCAAGTGGTCACGTGAGTTTTGCTCCGCGGAACAGACTTTGGATAGGTATTGCTTTTCCATCTCCTACTGTGAAAGACATTTTGCGGTTGATATATTATCAATTATATATTTTAAAACAACCTGAGGATTGATTATAAAAAATGTTTGACATGTTTCTGTGGACATTATGGATATTATTTGAAATTTGTCTGCATTGTCGTGGACCGCTCTTTCCTGTGGATTTCTGAACATAATGTGCCAATAAACGGAGGTATTTTGCATATAAACATCATCTTTATGGAACAAAAGGAACATTTGTTGTGTAACTGGGAGTCTCGTGAGTGAAAACATCTGAAGATCATCAAAGGTAAACGATTAATTTGATTGCTTTCTGATTTTCATGACCAAGCTACCTGATGCTAAGTGTCCTTAATGTTTTGTCATGCGATCGATAAATTTACACAAAACGCTTGGATTACTTTCGCTGTAAGCATAATTTCAAAATCTGAGATGACAGATGGATTAACAAAAGGCTAAACTGTGTTTTGCAATATTGCACTTGTGATTTCATGAATATGAATATCTTAGTAATATGATTTGACTGAGGCGCTATGCTATTCAGCGGTTGCTGATGACAATTATCCCGCTTAACCTCTTATGCTTCACGGAGTCGTGGTTGAACGATGACATTATCAAAATGCAGCTGGCTGGTTATACAATGTATCAGCAGGATTGAAAAGCGGCGTCTGGTAAAATAAGGGGCGGCAGACTATGTATATTAGTAAATAACAGCTGGTGCATGATATCTAAGGAAGTCTCAAGGTTTTGCTTACCTGAGGTAGAGTATCTCATGATAAGCTGTGGACCACACTATCTACCTAGAGAGTTGATCAGTTTTTTTGTCGTAGTTGTCTACATACCACAACAGACTGATGCTGGCACTAAGACCGCCCTCAATGAGCTATATTCTGCCATAAGCAAACAGGGAAAAAAATTATCAGCATGGACCACCTTTACTCCACACAAAGAGACACATACAAAGCTCTCCCTCGCCCTCCATTTTGCAAATCTGACCATAATTCGATCATCTCGATTTTGGCTTACAAGCAAAGACTAAAGCAGGAAGCACCAGTGACTCGATCAATAAAAAAAGTGGTCAGATAAAGCAGATGCTAAGCTACAGGACGGTTTTCTAGCACAGACCTGAATACTTTCCAGGATTCCTCCGATGGCATTGAGGAGTACATCACATCAGTCATTGGCTTCATCAATAAGTGCATTGATGACGTCGTCCCCACAATGACCCCACAATCAAACAGGCAAAGCATCAATACAGGACTAAGATAAAATCGTAATACACCAGCTCTGGCCCGCTTGTTGGATGTGGCAGAGCTTGCTAACCATTACAGACTACAAAGGGAAGCCCAGCCGAGAGCTGCCCAGTGACACAAGCCTACCAGACGAGCTAAACTACTTCTATGCTCTCTTCGAGGCAAATAACACTGAAACATGCATGAGAGCACCAGCTGTTCCGGAAGCCTGTGTGATCACGCTCTCAGCGGCCGATGTGAGTAAGACCTGTAAACAGGTCGACATTCACAAGGCCGCAGGGCCAGACTGATTACCAGGATGTGTACTGTCAGCATGCGCTGATCAACTGGCAAGTGTCTTCACTGACATTTTCAACCTCTTCCTGTCCGAGTCTGTAATAACAACATATTATAAGCAGACCACCATAGTCCCTCTGCCCAAGAACACTAAGGTAACCTGCCTAAATGACTACCGACCCGTAGCACTCATGTCTGTAGCCATG
>NW_027014952.1:0-12474 GCF_036934945.1 Oncorhynchus masou masou | reverse complement strand
AGCCAGGACACCAGGCTAAACACCCCTACTCGTACAATAAGTGCTATGGGATCTTTAATGACCTCAGAGAGTCAGGACACCCATTTAACATTCCATCCGAAAGACGGCACCATACACAGGGCAGTGTCCCCAATCACTGCCCTGGGGCATTGGGATTTTGTTTTAGACCAGAGGAAAGAGTGCCTCCTACTGGCCCTCCAACACCACTTCCAGCAGCATCTGGTCACCCATCCAGGAACTGACCAGGACAAACCCTGCTTAGCTTCAGAAGCAAGCCAACAGTGGTATGCAGTGTGGTATGCTGCTGGCAGATGCAAGGAGGTTACGACTGTTCAGAATGGTGATATGATATGAGGTTATGGTTAATTAGTTGACTGTTTATAGATGTGATAGGTAAAGACGTTTAGAGTTTAATCCGGGAGATGATAACTCTTTAAAGAACCGCTCTCGTGGTGCCCCAAATCCTAATAAGTTCATTATTACATGATTAATTTAATCGGGTAACAATTAAACATATTTAGGTAATTAGATAAATAACAGTCTTCAGATTGATGTTAAAGTCAAGTCCCGACATATGTAACTTAGATTGACGCACCGGTGCGTAAATCAACTCTAACAATGTCGCAAGTGTAAATTTGAATTCTTCTGACCCTAGATCAACATTGGAGTCATGTCCCGCAAAAAGGCAGGTTCCTTGATAACACATGACCGTGGAACCTGTCTAGCACAGCGATTGAAATGCTTGAGAAGAGGGAATGACAAATTCTCAACTTCAACCAAGCATTACCAGGGGACTCTCTGTTCTGCAATATCTTGATGGGACAGGGTGGTCAGCATTCCAAGGACTGAGGAACCATTCACAATGTTGTCATACAAGGATGCAATCATTAAGCCGTACAAAAAAAGGGTTAAGATGGTCTTTCGTTTAGCTATTTGATTTTGGATAGCAGGACCCCTTTAGGTATCAAACAAATATTTTGAATTTGATAAAATGTTGAATTTGACCTAAACTTCTATAGCCTATAGAAACATTGAATAACAGATTTATAAATGGCAAAAAAATACAACATATTTTGCCTAAGCAATCTATACCTATGAGATATTTTTGTTTTTTTGGACACATACTGTATGTTGAGAGATGTGAGCTACGTCATTGCTCCCTCTCTCGCTCTGCTATGTGTGCATCATGTTCATCTTGCTAGCTGCAACTCAAATGGCTCTGAATTTCATTGGTTGAACTCGAATTGCTAGGGGGCTGAAAGATTTGGTGAAAATGGTTCAACATCGCTTCCAGAAAAAGAGTCCAGTTGAAACTAGGGATTTCGTGGCTAATTGAGTTAAAACAGTAATTCTACTCATAGATTATGCATGTATGAACTACACATTGACACATCCAACCAAAAGTGGGTGGTTTAAAAAATACTTAAGTATTTTAAGCATGTATTTAACCCTTTACACTCGTGGGATTTGGTCTATGGATAGGGCTACATTTCATGTTTCTTACAGAAGAAATATGGGAATGCAGAACCATTGTAGTAATTAAAAGAAACAGTTGAGATTATGGGAAATTATTAGACTAAAAGGTGAGGACACAAAACTGAATCCAAATTACAGGAACTGACTTGTTGGAAAGGTGTGTGAAAGTCACTGAGCTCTTCATTTTTTAAAACCTTTATTTAAACAGGCAAGTCAGTTAAGAACAAATTCTTATTTTCAATGATGGCCTGGGAACAGTGGGTTAACTGCCTGTTCAGGGGCAGAACGAAAGATTTGTACCTTATCAGCTCAGGGGTTTGAACTCACAACCTTCTGGTTACTAGTCCAACACTCTAACCACTATGCTACCCTGGGCCATTCTACTGCCAATGTTTGTCTATGGATTTTTAATGTCTGTGTGCTCGATTCTATATACCTGTCAGCAACGAGCGTGGCTGAAATAGCCAAATCCACTAATTTGAAGGAGTGTCCACATACCTTTGGCCGTGCAGTAAATTTTAACTGTGGGCTTTCAGCATAGTTTGTTTGTCACTTTTTTGCCTGCATCTCTCCAACCTGAAAAAGAAGAACAACACTTAGTCATATTAAAATAACCCCAGGGTATCTCTTAAGAAGAACTGACGCATCTTACAGTTAAATAAACATATGGAAGCAAAAGTCCACTTCAGTTAATTTCATGAATTGGTTAATGTAACTTCCAGCTCAGTGGCTGGAAGTTACCACAACGTAGACAATGTTGCAACTTTTAGTAAAAGCTTCACATTTCAATGACACATGCGGGTATCAATCAGACAACATGCCTGCCGTCAAATCAATTAAGGGACTTTAAAAAAAGAAAAGGAAAAGCCACACACTCCGATGCAATGATCTATTTTTGACCAATGTTTCAACAGCGAAGCAGTCTTTATCAGGGTATAAACCAGCATTGGGACCAACATAGACACTAGACACTAAGACAACATTTAAATTGGGTCCTCTTCAAATAATCTGGTCCTCCATAACAACCTTGCTCGTCCTCGCCATCTCAGTGTGTCATCACGTCCTTATCTCTGTGAACAGTGTGGTGGAGGCTAGCGTCCATATACCATCCTGATGTATTCTTACCACTGCACAGCCAACATCAGATCAAATCCGCTATTGCAAAGGATTGCTTCTCTCTCCTCTATAATCAGATAGAGAAACAATCTTTACATACCATTTCATTCTCTGATTAGTTTTGTACAAACTGTAAGGTTGACACTTTAGATAAATGCAACATTCGTTATTTCTCTGTTTTTCCTGTACGTGTTGTGTATTTCAAGTATAGAAATAGACAACTGTGTCAAGGTTACAGGAACACAAGGTCCCCTTTTTCGATAAGCCCAGTGGTTCAACAAGTTTGGAAATTGAGAAAATAAACTTTAAAATGGAGTGTCTGAGAAAACTGGTCTGGACTTTGCTATCGTAGAAGTATCAGTTCTCAGATATTTGCCAGTGTTGATGTTATCGTCGGCATACTTGCTGGTCAGTATAATAAATGCTTGAAATGCTATAATAAATGCTGAGTTACGTATAATAAATGTACCGTGGTATCAGTATAATAAATGCTACTGAGTTACGGTACTGTGGTATCAGTATAAGAAATGCTACTGAGTTACTGTACTGTGGTATCAGCATAATAAATGCTAAGGAGTTACGGTACTGTGGTATCAGTATAATAAATGCTACTGAGTTACGGTACTGTGGTATCAGTATAAGAAATGCTACTGAGTTACTGTACTGTGGTATCAGCATAATAAATGCTAAGGAGTTACGGTACTGTGGTATCAGTATAACAAATGCTACTGAGTTACGGTACTGTGGTATCAGTATAATAAATGCTACTGAGTTACGGTACTGTGGTATCAGTATAATAAATGCTACTGAGTTACGGTACTGTGGTATCAGTATAAGAAATGCTACTGAGTTACTGTACTGTGGTATCAGTATAATAAATGTGACTTGTTTCAGGAAACTAAGTGAATGTCATGCGTCACTACCTCACCGGAGAGGCATTTGAAATGCTTTTTTTGTTGTTGACAGAAATGCCTTCTGAAACATGTGAACTTTCCTCAATAATAAACTTCTATGCCATCTGTAAATACAAGTACAAATGTAAAATTACGAGGCTAGTTAGTTTAGCCACGAGAAAAAGACAGGAACTTATAATGATAATGGATGGGCTGGACATGCCGAGAGATGAGATGAGATTGGTCTTCCATGTAGCACGCTTCTGTCTATAACATGAGCTGCTCAGTATGAGTAGGCAATCCTTTCTAACACAACTTTTTTTAAAGATATCACAGATAACTGCAAAAGTGTTGCTAATGCTCCTCCACTTGATGGAGGACTGAGATTTGAAAGAACATAGAAGGCTGTTCTACAAAACACCTGTCTCTGGATAACATCTTCAAACCAAGGGCAACCATGGCATCCGTGACAGAAAGGGAGTGTTCATCCATACACAGTATCTATCCTACCCTGCCTTTCTATGGTCTTCGAAAGCCAAGTTAACAAATAGATCACCGACCATTTAGAATCCCACCACACCTTCTCCGCTATGCAATCTGATTTCCGAGCTGGTCTTGGGTGCACCTCAGCCACGCTCAAGGTCCTAAACAATATCATAACTGACATCAATAAGAGACAATACTGTGCAGCTGTATTCATCGACCTGGACAAGGCTTTCAACTCTGTCAATCACCACATTCTTATCAGCAGACTCAACAGCCTTGGTTTCTCAAATGACTGCCTCACCTGGTTCACCAACTACTTCTCAGACATAGTTCAGTGTTTCAAATCGAAGGACCTGTTGTCCGGACCTCGGGTAGTCTCTCTGGGGGTGCCACAGGGTTCAATCCTCGGGCCGACTCTTTTCTCTGTATACATCAATGATGTCGCTCTCGCTGCTGGAGATTCTCTGATCCACCTCTACGCAGACAACACCATTCTGTTTCCTTCTGGCCCTTCTTTGGACACTGTGTTTAACTAACGTACCGACAAGCTTCAATGCCATACAACACTGCTTCCGTGGCATCCAACTGCTCTTAAATGCACGCAACAAAGCATCCTTCACTCATGCTGCCAAATATACCCTTGTGAAACTGACTATCCTAACGATCCTTGACTTCGGCGATGTAATTTACAAAATAGCCTCCAACACTCTACTCAGCAAATTGGATGCAGTCTACCACAGTGCCATCCGTTTTGTCACCAAAGCCTCATATACCACCCACCACTGCGACCTGTATGCTCTCTTTGGCTGGCCCTCGCTTCATATTCATCGCCAAACCAACTGGCTCCAGGTCATCTATAAGTCTTTGCTAGGTAAAGCCCCGCCCTACCTCAGCTCACTGGTCACCATAGCACCACCCACCTGTAGCATGCGCTCCAGCAGGTATATTTCACTGGTCACCCCCAAAGCAAACTCCTACTTTGGCCGCCTTTCCTTCCAGTTCTCTGCAGCCAATGACTGGAACGAACTTCAAAAATCACTGACGCTGGAGACTCAAATCTCCCTCACTAACTTTAAACACCAGCTGTCAGAGCAGCTCACAGATCACTGCACCTGTATATAGCCCATCTGTAAAGAGCGCATCCAACTACCTCATCCCCATACTGTTATTTATTTGACTTATTTTAGTCCTTTATATCCCAGTATCTCTACTTGCACATCATCATCTTCTGCACATCTATCACTCCTGTGTTTAATTGCTAATTTGTAATTACTTCGCCACCATGACCTATTTATTAGCTTACCTCACTTATCCTACCTATTTTGCACACACTGTATATAGACTTTTTTCTATTGTGTTATTGACTACATGTTTGTTTACTCCATGTGTAACTCTGTGTTGTTGTTTGTGTCACACTGCTTTGCTTGATCTTGGCCAGGTCGCAGTTGGTACTTATACCAGCCTTTCCCCCATGCTCCTGTCTTTCTCTCGTTCCTGTTTTCTAGTTTTCCCGGTTTTTGACAATTCTACCTGCCCTGACCCTGACCCTGAGCCTGCCTGCAGTTATTTATCTTATAACACCACACTGGATTACTGACCCCTGCCTGTCCTGACCCTAATCCTGCCTGTCGTTCTGTACCTTTCAGACTCTAGTCTGGACTACTGACCTCTGCCTGCACTTGACCTGTCGTTTGCCTGCCCGATCGGTTTCTGTAATAAAATATTGTGACTTCGAAACTGTCTGCATCTGGGTCTCTCCTGAGCCTTGATACGGCGGTTGGAACCAAAAATCTCAAATTTGGAGTCATTGGACTTCCACTGGTCTAATGTTGCTCCTGTTTCTTGGCCCAAGCAAGTAGTGGTTTCTTTGCAGCAATTAGACCATGAAGGCCTGATTCAAAGTCTCCTCTGAACATGATTTGGCTGCAAATTCTGAGGCTGGTAACTCTAATGAACTTATCCTCTGCAGCAGAGGTACATTCTGTGTTTTCCTTTCCTGTGGTGGTCCTTGTGAGAGCCAGGTAACTCTAATGAACCTATCCTCTGCAGCAGAGGTAACTCTGGGTCTTCCTATCCTGTAGCGGTCCTCATGAGAGCCAGTTTCATCATAGCGCTTGATGGTTTTTATGGACTGCACTTATCCTGTTAGAGATCGGGCTACTTTTTTCAACATTCTGTTAAAAATCGCACAACATTTCAACGTCCTGCTACTGATGCCAGGAATATAGTATATGCATATGATTAGTATGTGTGCATAGAAAACACTCTGAAGTTTCTAAAACTGGTTGAATGATGTCTGTGACTATAACAGTATGTGTTTTGTGGTCAAAACAGCAAGGAAACCTGATCACAAAATCGACAAAGAAAAATTCAATCCGCCAGTCTCTGTATTGTCTATTGCAAGGTATAATAGATAACGATGGGCTTACAGTTCCTACAGCTTCCCCAGGATGTCGCCAGTGTTGTGATTTCAATGCAGCTAAATCCTTGGTCATATGAGTAATAGGCACAGCCTTTCGTCGGGTACACAGCAGGAAGAAATGGAAGGGGGAAAGTGGACTACATTTTCCAAACTTGTTGCTATTGAATACAGATCGCTCCGTGATCAATTTGATCGTTTATTAATGTTTACTAATACCTAAAGTTGGATTACAGAAGTAGTTTGAAGTGTTTTGTCAAAGTTTATAGGCAACTTTTTTTATTTAAAAAAATAATGTTGCGTTTATAAACAGTGTTTTTCCTGGATCACACAGTCTTCATAAATGGACATTTTGGGTATACAAGGACAGATTTAATCGAACAAAAGACCCAATTGTGATGTTATGGGACATATAGGAGTGCCAACAAAGAAGCTCGTCAAAGGTAATGAATGTTTTATATTTTATTTCTGCGTTTTGTGTAGCGCCGGCTACGCTAATTCTTTTGTTTACGTCCCCTTCAGGTATTTTGGGGTGTTGCATGCTATCAGATAATAGCTTCTCATGCTTTCGCCGAAAAGCATTTAAAAAATCTGACTTGTTGGCTAGATTCACAACGAGTGTAGCTTGAATTGAGTACCCTGCATGTGTGTTTTAATGAACGTTTGAGTTTTAACGAGTGCTATTAGCATTTGGCGTAGCGCATTTGCATTTATTGTTGGCAAGGTGGGACGCTAGCGCGTCGGGTTGCCCAGAGAGGTTAAAGAAACTTTCAAAGTTTTCCAGATTGACCGACCTTCATGTCTTAAAGTAATGATGAACTTGTCAGGACCCGGTTACGAACCTGGGTCGCCGGAGTGAGAAACAGTCACTTAACCAACTGAGCCACGAATAGTCAGCAGAACCTAGAAGATGAGGCAGACACAGCAGTACTTAAGACGGTGTATTTAATAAAGTAAACAGAATTCCACAAGAGCATCCACCGGAATCGACAAGAATACACAGAACACTAGGGCTGGGTGCTAACATACAAACACAGAGCACAGAACTGAGGGAAACTAAGGGTTTAAATACAATCAGGGGAAACGAGGCACAGGTGCAAATAATAATGGGGAACAAGGGAAAAAACATAAGGTCAAAAAGCACAATGGGAGCATCTAGTGACCAAAACCCGGAACAACCCTGGCCAAATCCTGACAGAATCCCCCTAGGAACGGCTCCTGACGTTCCTACCAGCTCTCTCAGGGTGGAGGGCCCTGAACTGACGAATGAGGTCAGGGTCCAGGATGTCTTTGGCAGGAACCCAGGAGCGCTCCTCGCGACCGTAGCCTTCCCAGTCCACCAGATACTGCCAGGACCGCTGCACCCGGCGGAATCCAGTATCCGATGGACGGTATAAACCGGCTGGCCTCCAATGACACGAGGCGGAGGGGGAGGTCTGTCTGCCGGGACAAGGGGAGAAAAAACAACAGGTTTTAACAATGAAATGTGAAATGTGGGATTAATCTTAAGGGATCTGGGTAAGTGTAGGCGATAAGAAACTGGGTTAACTCTCCTGGCAACCTTGAAGGGACCGATGTATTTTTGGGACAGCTTGCGAGACTCCACCCGTAGAGGTGGAGAGCCAGACTCTCTGGCCGGGGCGCAGGATAGGCCCGGGACGGCGACGTCTGTTGGCTTGTTGTTGGTACCTCTGTGAGGAACGCATAAGATTAAGACGGGTCTTCCTCCACATAAGCCGACAGCGTCTGACGAACTTCAAGGCTGAAGGCACTCTGACTTCTGCCTCCTGGTCCGGGAACAATGGAGGAGCATAGCCAAACTGACACTCGTGCGGGGACATACCAGTGGAGGAGGAGCGCAAGGTGTTGTGCGCGTATTCGGCCCAAACAATAAAGGATGACCATGTGGACGGGTTGTCACGTGTCATACATCGGAGGGTGGTTTCCAGCTCTTGATTCATCCTCTCTGTTTGGCCGTTGGACTCGGATGGTACCCTGAAGATAGACTGGCAGAAGCCCCCATGAGTTGGCAGAAGGCCTTCCAAAACCTTGAGGCGAACTGGGGACCTCTGTCAGAAACCATATCTTGAGGAATGCCGAAGACTCGGAACACATGATTAATTACCAACTCAGCCGTTTCCTTGGCAGAAGGTAACTTAGTCAGAGGGACGAACCTGGCCGCCTTTGAAAACCTGTCGATTATGACTAGGATAGTAGTATTGCCATGGGATGGAGGAAGTCCAGTAATAAAGTCCAATGAGATATGGGACCAGGGTCTGTGGGGAACAGGTAAAGGGTGAAGGAGTCCTTGAGGGCGGAGGTGAGAAGATTTGCCCTGGCAGCACACGGGACAGGCATTGACGAAAGTGGCAACGTCTTCTCTTATGGTAGGCCACCAGAACTTACGCTGGATGAACTCCAAGGTGCGACCTACGCCCGGATGACAGGTGAGGCGAGAGGAGTGCCCCCACAGAAGGACCTGAGTCCTCACTGCCTTGGGGACAAACAACCGATTGGCAGGACCTCCTTTCGGGTCCGGTTCGCTAGCTTGAGCACGTCTCATGGTATCCTCAACTTGCCACGAGATCGGAGCCACAATCTTAGCAGCAGGAAGGACAGGCATGTCCGTGTCATCTCGAATGGCAGGAGCGTAGACTCGGGACAGGGCATCCGGTTTGAGATTCTTCGACCCGGGCCGATAGGTGAGGATAAACTGGAATCGATTGAAGAAAAGAGACCATCTAGCTTGTCTAGAGTTCAACCGCTTCGCCTGCTGGATATACTCCAGATTTTGTGGTCCGTAAGCACTTGAAACGGGTGAGAAGCCCCCTCGAGCCAGTGTCTCCATTCCTTTAATGCCATCTTAACCGCTAGGAGTTCACGATCCCCCACATCGTAGTTCCTCTCCCAGTCGGGGTAAGCCGGTGTGAGAAGAAAGCGCACGGATGAAGCTTCTTGTCTTCACCCTCTGAGACAGGACAGCTCCAACACCAACCTCTGATGCGTCTACCTCCACCACAAATGGTTCATCCGTAGTCGGTAGTATCAGGATGGGAGCAGAGAGAACGCGCTGCTTGAGTCCTTGGAAGGCCGTCTCAGCTTCTCTTCCCCACAAAAACCTTGCATTGCCACCCTTGGTTAAAGCTGAGAGAGGGGCTGCCACCAAGCTGAAGTTCTTGATGAACTTGCGGTAAACGTTTGTGAAGCCCAGGAAACGCTGAACTTCCTTAACGGATTTGGGGGTGGGCCAATCCGCTACTGCCCCTACCTTCCTGGGGTCCATTTGGACTCGACCGGGTTCCACTACAAATCCCAGGAATGTACTCGGGATGAATGGAATTCACATTTTTCCGGCTTAACGTACAGATGGCTGTCCAGGAGGCGTTTGAGTACTTGTCTGACATGCTTAGTGTGTTCTTGAAGGGAGCTCGAAAAGATGAGGATGTCATCCAAGTAAACGACACAAATATGTTAAGCATATCCCTAAGCACATCGTTTATGAGCGCTTGGAACACCGCTGGGCGTTGGTCAGGCCGAAGGGCATCACCAAGTATTCATAGTGACCAGTAGGCGTGTTGAAAGCGGTCTTCCACTCGTCACCAGGTCTGATCCGCACAAGATGGTATCGTTCCGCAGGTCAAGCTTAGTGAAAACAACTGCTTCCTGGAGCAGCTCGAAGGCTGTGGCCATAAGGGGTAGCGGGTAACGGTTACGGACGGTTATGGCATTGAGTCCCCGGTAGTCGATGCAAGGACATAATCCACCGTCTTTCTTGGCCACAAAGAAAAACCCTGCTCCCGCCGGGAGGTGGATGGACGCATGAGGCCTGCTTCCAGAGCGTCCTTGATGTAGGTATCCATAGCAGCTCGTTCGGGTGGAGATAGGGAAAAGATCCGACCCTGGGGGGCAAGTGCCCGGAAACAGGTCGATGGGGCAATCGTAAGGTCTATGGGGTGGTAGCATGGTGGCCCTCTGTTTGCTAAACACCAGTTTGAGGTCATGGTAACACTCGGGAACTGGGTCAGGTCGATGGATTCTAAAGACTCGGGAGTAGAACTCGGGAATTCTGGAAAATACAAGTAGCTTGGCACGTAGGACCCCACTGCTTGATAGTGCCCACAGACCAGTCGATGTGAGGGTTATGGCTGTGAAGCCAGGGGTATCAAGGACGAGAGGGAACTCGGAACAGGGAGATCAAATGAAAGTTCATCAATTCCTGGTGTTGTGAAACTGAAAGTCGCAAGGAGGTAGTGACATGAGTGACAAGTCCAGATCCCAAAGGGCTTCCATCCAATGTAGTGACCCTCATGGGTTCACTTAGAGGTTCAGAGGAACGCCATTCTCCTTCGCCCAGACACCATCCATGAAGTTACCTGCGGCTCCAGAGTCTACCAAGGCTTGAAGGTGAAGCTTGTGGTTGTCCCAGGAGAGGGTGACTGGAATGAGCAGACGGGAGTTGGACGGATGGGAGGAGG
The DNA here is from genome assembly GCF_036934945.1 of Oncorhynchus masou masou. Taxonomy (NCBI): domain Eukaryota; kingdom Metazoa; phylum Chordata; class Actinopteri; order Salmoniformes; family Salmonidae; genus Oncorhynchus; species Oncorhynchus masou. The sequence goes on along the minus strand of NW_027014952.1, from coordinate 1,609 downwards.
TTATGTTTCCCGTTACAGTTCCCTCCGGTCTGTACGGGACAGAGCGTTTCCCTGGAGCCCGGGACACGTGGAACGGAAATGGCCCGGTTTGCCGCAATATAGACAGCGTCGCTCCCTCATCCGGCGGTCTCTCTCAGCCTGGGAGATGCGTCCAATCTGCATGGGTTCCGATGGAGCCAGCGAGGATAAAGGTGGGGACTCGGAGCTGGGACTGATAGGGGCTAGAGGTCTACGGTTGAGTTCTCTCTCTCTCAGACGCTGGTCAATGCGTGAGGCCAACTTGATCAGGGACTCGAGATTGTCCGGTGGTTCCCAGTGGCCAGTTCATCTTGGATAGTGTCGGAAAGGCCTTTCAGAAAGCACACCGTGAGCGCCTCGTTGTTCCAGCCACTTGCTGCTGCCACCGTGCGGAACTGGATGGCATAGTCCGTCACGCTGCGCCAACCTTGGTGGAGAGTCAGGAGCTGTTTGGCTGAGTCAGAACCACTGCTTGGGCCTTGAAACACTCGTTTGAATTCCTCAGCAAAGGCAGAGTAGCTGGCACAGCAGGAACTATGGGCATCCCACACAGCAGTAGCCCAGGCCAGGGCTTTTTCCGACAGCAGGGTGATGATATAAGCGATCTTAGACCGGTCGGTGGGAAACTACGAGGGTTGTAGCTCAAAGGAGAGAGAACATTGGGTGAGAAACCCTTTACAAGCACTTGGATCACCTGAGAACCGTTGGGGAGGTGGAAGACGAGGTTCAGCCAGGGGGTTAACTGCCATGGGTACGTGAATCTGAGGTACTGGGACGGGAACTGTTGCCGGGTAAGACGATCAGATATTTGCTTAATGGAAGTCAGCATCTCCGACAGAAGATGAGAATGTCTAGCCATTAAGGCCTCTTGCTGAACCAGGGCGGCTTCGTGGCGTTGGACAGTCTCCTGGTGGTGGGACAGCATGGCAAAAGGTCCTGGGAACTGGCTGCCTCTGGGTTCATTTTTGGCTCTGTGTTGCTGTCAGGACCCGGTTACGAACCTGGGTCTCCTGGAGTGAGAAACAGTCACTTAACCAACTGAGCCACGAATAGTCAGCAGAACCCAGAAGATGAGGCAGACACAGCAGTACTTAAGACGGTGTATTTAATAAAGTAAAAAGGAGAAGTCCTTCAATACAAAAATGGTAAATCCAAAAGGTGGTAGGAATAGCACAAAAAAGCCTTAAGAGATACTCAAAAACAAAAACAGAATTCCACAAGAGCATCCACCGGAATCGACAAGAATACACAGAACACTAGGGCTGGGTGCTAACATACAAACACAGAGCACAGAACTGAGGGAAACTAAGGGTTTAAATACAATCAGGGGAAACGAGGCACAGGTGCAAATAATAATGGGGAACAAGGGAAAAAACATAAGGTCAAAAAGCACAATGGGAGCATCTAGTGACCAAAACCCGGAACAACCCTGGCCAAATCCTGACAGAACTGTTGTTTCTCTTTGTTTATTTAAGCTGTTCATGCCATAAAATGGACTAGCTCTTTTACCAAATAGGGCTATCTTCTGTATACCAACCCTACCTTGTAGGCTCAGTCGGTAGAGCATGGGCTTGCAGCGCCAAGCGTCGTG
>NW_027014951.1:0-12475 GCF_036934945.1 Oncorhynchus masou masou | reverse complement strand
GAGACCTAGACAACCAGGTGAGGGGAGTTCCTTACTGAGACCTGGACAACCAGGTGAGGGGAGTTACTTACTAAGACCTGGACAACCAGGTGAGGAGATCCTTACTGAGACCTGGATAACCAGGTGAGGGAGTTCCTTACTGAGACCTGGACAACCAGGTGAGGGGAGTTCCTTACTGAGACCTGGACAACCAGGTGAGGGGAGTTACTTACTAAGACCTGGACAACCAGGTGAGGGGAGATCCTTACTGAGACCTGGACAACCAGGTGAGGGGAGTTCCTTACTGAGACCTGGACAACCAGGTGAGGGGAGTTCCTTACTGAGACCTGGACAACCTGGTGAGGGGAGTTCCCTACTGAGACCTGGACAACCAGGTGAGGGGGGTTCCTTACTGAGACAACCAGGTGAGGGGAGTTCCTTACTGAGACCTGGACAACCAGGTGAGGGAGTTCCTTACTAAGACCTAGACAACCAGGTGAGGGGAGTTCCTTATTGAGACCTGGACAACCAGGTGAGGGGTTCCTTACTGAGACCTGGACAACCAGGTGAGGGGAGTTCCTTACTGAGACCTGGACAACCAGGCGAGGGGAGTTCCTTACTGAGACCTGGACAACCAGGTGAGGGGAGTTCCTTACTAAGACCTAGACAACCAGATGAGGGGAGTTCCTTATTGAGACCTGGACAACCAGGTGAGGGGAGTTCCTTACTGAGACCTGGACAACCAGGTGAGGGGAGTTCCTTACTGAGACCTGGACAACCAGGTGAGGGGAGTTCCTTACTAAGACCTGGACAACCAGGTGAGGGAGTTCCTTACTAAAAGACCTGGACAACCAGGTGAGGGGAGTTCCTTACTGAGACCTGGACAACCAGGTGAGGGGAGTTCCTTACTAAGACCTAGACAACCAGGTGAGGGGAGTTCCTTACTGAGACCTGGACAACCAGGTGAGGGGAGTTCCTTACTAAGACCTGGACAACCAGGTGAGGGGAGATCCTTACTGAGACCTAGACAACCAGGCGAGGGGGGTTCCTTACTGAGACAAGCAGGTGTGGGGAGTTCCTTACTGAGCACCTAGACAACCAGGTGAGTGGAGTTCCTTACTAAGACCTGGACAACCAGGTGAGGGGAGTTCCTTACTAAGACCTGGACAACCAGGTGAGGGGAGTTCCTTACTAAGACCTGGACAACCAGGTGAGGGGAGTTCCTTACTAAGACCTGGACAACCAGGTGAGGGGAGTTCCTTACTAAGACCTAGACAACCAGGTGAGGGGAGTTCCTTACTGAGACCTAGACAACCAGGTGAGGGGAGTTCCTTACTGAGACCTAGACAACCAGGTGAGGAGAGTTCCTTACTAAGACCTGGACAACCAGGTGAGGGGAGTTCCTTACTAAGACCTGGACAACCAGGTGAGGGGAGTTCCTTACTAAGACCTGGACAACCAGGTGAGGGGAGTTCCTTACTGAGACCTGGACAACCAGGTGAGGGGAGTTCCTTACTGAGACCTGGACAACCAGGTGAGGGGAGTTCCTTACTGAGACCTGGACAACCAGGTGAGGGGAGTTCCTTACTGAGACCTGGACAACCAGGTGAGGGGAGTTCCTTACTGAGACCTGGACAACCAGGTGAGGGGAGTTCCTTACTAAGACCTGGACAACCAGGTGAGGGGAGTTCCTTACTAAGACCTGGACAACCAGGTGAGGGGAGTTCCTTACTGAGACCTGGACAACCAGGTGAGGGGAGTTCCTTATTGAGACCTGGACAACCAGGTGAGGAGAGTTCCTTACTGATACCTAGACAACCAGGTGAGGGGAGTTCCTTATTAAGACCTCGACAACCAGGTGAGGGGAGTTTCTTACTAAGACCTAGACAACCAGGTGAGGGGAGTTCCTTACTAAGACCTAGACAACCAGGTGAGGGGAGTTCCTTATTGAGACCTGGACAACCAGGTGAGGGGAGTTCCTTACTGAGACCTGGACAACCAGGTGAGGGGAGTTCCTTACTAAGACCTGGACAACCAGGTGAGGGGAGATCCTTACTAAGACCTAGACAACCAGGTGAGGGGAGTTCCTTACTGAGACCTAGACAACCAGGTGAGGGGAGTTCCTTACTGAGACCTGGACAACCAGGTGAGGGAGTTCCTTATTAAGACCTTGACAACCAGGTGAGGGAGTTCCTTACTGAGACCTGGACAACCAGGTGAGGGAGTTCCTTACTGAGACCTGGACAACCAGGTGAGGGGAGTTCCTTACTGAGACCTGACAACCCGGTGAGAGTTCCTGAGACCTGGACCCAGGTGAGGGGGGTTCCTTACTGAGACAACTAGGTGAGGAGTTCCTTACTGAGACCCAGACGCATCAGGTGAGTGGAGTCTTTACTGGACCTGGACAACCAGGTGAGGGGAGTTCCTTACTAAGACCTGACAACCAGACCTAGACCTGGACAACCAGGTGAGGGGAGTTCCTTACTGATACCTAGACAACCAGGTGAGGGGAGTTCCTTATTAAGACTCAAAAGAGGGGAGTTTCCTCCCTTTACTAAGACAACAACAGGTGAGGGGAGTTTATTGACCTGAGACCTAGATACCTAGACAACAGGTGAGTGGAGTTCCTTACTAAGACCTGGACAACCAGGTGAGGGGAGTTCCTTACTAAGACCTAGACAACCAGGTGAGGGGAGTTCCTTATTGAGACCTGGACAACCAGGTGGAGGAGAGTTCCTTACTGACCTAGACAACCAGGTGGACAACCCGGTGAGGGGAGTTCCTACTGAGACCTGACAACCAGGTGAGGGGGTTCCTTACTGAGACACAACCAGGTGAGGGGGTTCCTTACTGAGACAACCAGGTGAGGGAGTTCCTTACTGAGACCCAGAGTGGTGGAGTTCCTTACTAAGACCTGGACAACCAGGTGAGGGGAGTTCCTTACTAAGACCTAGACAACCAGGTGAGGGGAGTTCATTGAGACCTGGACAACCAGGTGAGGAGAGTTCCTTACTGATACCTAGACAACCAGGTGAGGGAGTTCCTTATTAAGACCTCGACAACCAGGTGAGGGGAGTTTCTTATTAAGACCTAGACAACCAGGTGAGGGGAGTTCCTTACTAAGACCTAGACAACCAGGTGAGGGGAGTTCCTTATTGAGACCTGGACAACCAGGTGAGGGGAGTTCTTACTGAGACCTGGACAACCAGGTGAGGGGAGTTCCTCTACTAAGACCTGGACAACCAGGTGAGGGGAGATCCTTACTAAGACCTAGACAACCAGGTGAGGGAGGAGACCTAGACAACCAGGTGAAAGTTCCTTACTGAGACCTAGACAACCAGGTGAGGGGGTTCCTTATTGAGACCTGGACAACCAGGTGAGGGGGAGTTCCTTATTGAGACCTGGACAACCAGGTGAGGGGAGTTCCTTATTGAGACCTGGACAACCAGGTGAGGGGAGTTCCTTATTGAGACCTGACAACCAGGTGAGGGGAGTTCCTTATTAAGACAACCAGGTGACAAAGACCTGGACAACCAGGTGAGGGGAGTTCCTTACTAAGACCTGACAAACAGGTGAGGGGAGTTCCTTACTAAGACCTGGACAACCAGGTGAGGGGAGTTCCTTACTAAGACCTGGACAACCAGGTGAGGGGAGTTCCTTACTAATTAATTACCTTTTTCATCAATCAAGTACAAGGGAGCAGGGAAAACTGGCAGACACTTAGAGTTTGACACTGGCCTTACCCTAACCCTTACCCTAACCCAACCCCTAACCCTAACCCTTACAACCCTTACCCTAACCCTTACCCTAACCCTAACCCTAACCCTAACCCTTACCCTTACCCTAACCCTAACCCTTACCCTTACCCTTTACCCTAACCCTTACCCTAACCCTTAAACCCTTACCCTTACCCTAACCCTAACCCTTACCCTAACCCTTACCCTTACCCTAACCCTAACCTAACCCTCTTACCCTAACCCTAACCCTTTACCCTTACCCTAACCCTAACCCTAACTCTTACCCTACCCTAACCCTTACCCTTTACCCTTACCCTAACCCTAACCCTAACCCTAACCCTAACTTACCCTAACCCTTACCCTTACCCTAACCCTAACCCTTATAACCCTTACCCTTACCCTACCCCTTACCCTTACCCTAACCCTTACCCTAACCCTAACCCTAACCCTAACCCTAACCCTAACCCTTATAACCCTTACCCTAACCCTTACCCTAACCCTTACCCTTACCCTAACCCTAACCTTACCCTTACTTACCTAACCCTTACCCTAACCCTTACCCTAACCCTTACCCTTACCCTAACCCTAACCCTAACCCTAACCCTACCCCCCTTACCCTAACCCTTAACCCTACTAACCCTTACCCTTACCCTTAAACCCTAACTCTACCCCTTACCCTAACCCTAACCCTACCCTTACCCTTACCCTAACCCTAACCCTAACCCTAACCCTACCCTTACCCTTACCCTAACCCTCTTACCCCACCCTAACCCTAACTCCTTACCCTTACCCTAACCCTAACCCTTACCCTAACCCTAACCCCTTACCCTAACCTCCTTACCCTAACCCTTACCCTTACCCTAACCCTTACCCTTACCCTAACCCTAACCCTTACCCTACCCTAACCTCTTACCCTAACCCTAACCCTACCCTTACCCTAACCCTTACTTAACCCTAACCCTACCCTTACCCTAACCCTAACCCCTAACCCTTACCCTAACAACCCTAACCCTTACCCTAACCCTTACCCTTACCCTAACCCTTACCCTTACCCTAACCTCAGACTAATTGTTACTGAGTATAAGGGCATATCTAACAGAGAGAGAGCTGACTGTGGAGGAGACTAGACTTGCCCTTACACAGTCCAATATCCACTTTTGCTTATTTGATAAATAAAACATATTCCTCACTAAGATCTCATGTACTCGCTAATGTCTGTCCACTGATTACTAAAATCTCCTCTCATTTCCTTACTGTTAGTGTGTCTGACTCATTTTGGGCTGGGCAGGACATCCTCAGCTGCCTCGAGTTGATTTCTCTCTGCTTTCCTGCTCTCTTCTCTTTCAATTTCCTCCTCTTCTCTCTCTCTCTCTCTCTACATTTCCTTCTTCTTTCTCTCTCTACATTTCCTTCTCTCTCTCGCTCCATTTCCGCCTCCTTCTGTCTGCCCATTTGATTAACTCTGATCATTTCCTCCTTAGGTTTTGATTACCAGCCTTGGACGTGGTAGGCAGTGTCAGTCAGCACCAGGCAGGTGTAAGGGCGGGGGTCTACTCACTGAGGGGCGGGGGTCTACTCACTGAGGGGCGGGGTCTACTCACTGAGAGGCGGGGTCTACTCACTGAGGGGCGGGGCTACTCACCGAGGGGCGGAGTCTACTCACTGACCTACATGTGTGACAGGTATTACTCATATGACATCATGGACCATCAGTGTCAACTAAATGTGTTTTTTTTGTTCTGTTGAAAATCCATTCTCATTTCTGATCAATTCAAACGTATGAATGCGCTCTTTCTCATGAGTAAGAAGTAGCTTATACAGAGACTGTAATGGTAGCTGGAATTATATTCTGTTTAGCTTACAATATGAAAAAGATCATTTTGTAGTTGGTGTGGTTGGAGCTGAGCCCACAGGCCAAGTGAAGAAAAGGACGCAGAAGTTGAGTTGACAAATGGCACCCTATTCCCTATATAGTGCACTTTCTGAAAGCAGTGACTATAGATGGAATAGGGTGCCATTTGGGACTCAATTCCAGGTTGTATGTCTTTATGGGTTAAGCGGTTTGACAAGAGGATATGATGTCACAAGGGAAGTTACTGTAATGTATTTCACATCAGCAGGTTAAGATTCAGAAGTCAATCTTAGAATACGATAAAATGTTTACACAAATGCTTATTTCTTCCTGTATGGCATATTTCTCATTTGTTAATTTATTTTGTATGTATATATTTGTGGAACTGTATCAGTTTCAATCCAGTGTTATTGGATTACTGTTCAACTGAATTGTGTGAAGTGTTGCTTATTTGGTATTTCTTGGTGTGTTTTTAGTGTCTATCCAGGATGTCCTTATCGTAATACCTGAGCGATGCCTTAAACTTTGCCATGAACTTGCTCTCTTGTCATGTCAAAGGATTGTATTAATCCAATAAAGCAACATTTCCAGAGGTTCAGTAGTCATGTTGCCTCATTTTTATTTTTTTAACCTTTATTTAACCAGGCAAGTCAGTTAAGAACAAATTTTATTTTCAATGACGGCCTAGGAACAGTGGGTTAACTGCCTTGTTCAGGGGCAGAACGACAGATTTGTACCTTGTCAGCTCAGGAGTTTGAACTTGCTACCTTCCGGGGTTACTAGTCCAACGCTCTACTAGTCCAACACTCTAACTACTAGGCTACCCTGCCGCCCAGGGTCATGACGATAGGCAGACACAAATTTAAATGTGATGTCAATTGAAAACCGTTGTATCCACTCCAGCCTCTCTGTACCCTTGTTTCCCCTGTCTGTCTGTCTTAATCTGTCAGTCTACACACTGTTTTAATGCCTCTTTGAATAATCACTATTCCGCTTGGTAGTTATATATAATTTCATCTCACTATTAAGGAGAATGTGAGTCAAACTGTGCAGCACTGCCACACACACACTCTCTGTTCTCTCTCTGTTCTCTCTATGTCTGTCTCTCTCTCTGTCCCTCTCTCTGTCTATGTGTTCTCTCTCTGTCCCTCTCTTGTTCAGGTCTGTCTCTCTGTGAGGGCTGTGTGAGGGCCAGTCTGCTTCCAATGGGCTGTGAGGGCTAGTCTGCTTGAGGGCCAGTCTGCTGTGAGGCTCTCTCTCCAGTCTGAAGTGAGGGCCAGTCTGCTCCAGTCTGCTTTCTCTTCTCACTCACTCACTAACAGGTCCAATCTGCTATGAGGGCCAGTCTGAAGTGAGGGCTAGTCTGCTGTGAGGGCTAGTCTGCTGTGAGGGCCAGTCTGGAGGGCCAGTCTGCTATGTAACAGAGCAGAGCTGTGAGGGCATTGTTCAGGTCTGCTGTGAGGGCCAGTCTGCTGTGAGGGCCAGTCTGCTGTGAGGGCCAATGAGCTGTGAGGGCCAGTCTGCTGTGAGGGCCATTGGGCTGTGAGGGCTAGTCTGCTGTGAGGGCCAGTCTGCTGTGAGGGCTAGTCTGCTATGAGGGGCCAGTCTGAAGTGAAGGGATATGGTGTGTACTGTACATACAGCATTAGGTCATGACTGGTGTTAGCAGGCCTGTGTGGTGATCATATTCTCGCGAGTGACACACACACACACACACACACACACACACACACACACACACACACACACACACACACACACACACACACACACACACACACACACACACACACACACACACACACACACACACACACACACACACACACACACACGTGTCAACCGGTAGTGTAGCTTCTGACCTAACACACACTGAATATGGTCGACAACATTTTTCATTCAATGGAAATTTTCCTCTGGCATGAATGGTGAAAGAGATGTAGACAAAGCCTACACTATACAAATGTTATCATCAGGAATTAATATGTGTGTCAGTTTTTCATTTGATTCCTATCGGTTGGCAGTGAACCAAATGACATATAGACAAAACAATCCAAATCGCATCATCTCTGTCTCGGCTGGTAGAAACACCAGCCGTTGTATTGTCTTTGGAGGTGTTTTGAGTGACAGAACTTAGTCTTTCAGGAAGACAACAACAGCGTTATCAGGGCTGGTATTGTTGTAGATGGTCCCTGTCACGACAACCTGAAATAACCGGTATCGTTGATATGCGACTTTGCAGTGGAAAATGGTCAGTTGTAAAAGTGACTGTTTCTTTCAAAACAGTAATCATGGCAGGAATGGTGGTCTTGTTGACTAAGTCGATGACAACCCTTGGTTACCCAGTTTTCAGGCCTATGACATTTTCAAAGTGTCCTACAGTATCCAGGGAAGGTTTGGCAGGGTTGCTATGGTAATCCTTTAGTTTACCATGTGATGTGTGTCACATCAAAATAGTAATTTTCAGGCCTGCGTGAGAGTGAGAGAGAGAGTGGGTGTCAATGGAGGTGCATTACAGGTGCATTAAAGAGATGCGTTTACATGTGCATTAAAGAGATGCGTTTACATGTGCATTAAAGAGATGCGTTTACATGTGCATTAAAGAGATGCGTTTACATGTGCATTAAAGAGATGCGTTACAGGTGCATTAAAGAGATGCGTTTACATGTGCATTAAAGAACTTTTCATTACATTTCGTTATAGTACAACGGTTTGATTTGTCTAATCTTAGCAACTTCTTCTTAGCCAGCTACATAGCCGTCTTTTTATCAACGACAATTGCATAATTATCGTATTTCGTCGTCCTAACGTATCTGCCCAGCAGCTAGCTAAGCAGCTAGCTAACATCCACTGTCCACTAGCACTGTAGAAACTATTACACTCAACTGAACGACTCGATTAGCGTAGTGTCAGCTAGCTACATAGTTGTCTTCGTATCCAAGATAATTGTGCAGTTTAGAGTGTGTAGACTTAGAGTGATTATCTTAATTTACCGAGGTTAGCTAGCCAGCTATTTGTCGTCCTTAACGTAGGAAATGCTGCTAGCTAGCTAGCCAACAGCTAGCCAACCTCTACCGAATTGAACTCCAACTACCCGGTCAACATTCCGCGTCGTTCCACAGGTAGTATCACATTTTCATTTCACTTCATTACAGTACAACGGTTTGATTTGTTTGATCGTAGCTAGCCAGCTACATAGCCGTCTTTGTATCTAAGACAATTGTGTAGTCTAGAGCGATTTTCTAGGTTAGCTGGCCAGCTATTGTCGTTCTTCCTAACGTAGCTAGCCAGCTAGCCCCCGATCAGCAGCACTGTAGTAACTATTACAGTACAACGGTTTGTTTTGTTTGATCGTAGCTAGCTAGCTACATAGCCGTCTTTGTATCTAAGACAATTGTGTAGCCTAGAGCGATTTTCTAGGTTAGCTGGCCAGCTATTGTCGTTCTTCTAACGTAGCTAGCCAGCTAGCCCCCGAATAGCAGCACTGTAGTAACTATTACAGTACAACGGTTTGTTTTGTTTGATCGTAGCTAGCTTCAGCTACATAGCCGTCTTTGTATCTAAGACAATTGTGTAGCCTAGAGCGATTTTCTAGGTTAGCCAGCCAGCTATTGTCGTTCTTTTAAAGTAACGGAACGCAATCAACCTTGCTAGCTAGCCAGCTAGCCCCCGAATAGCAGCACTGTAGAAACTATTACACTCGACGGAACGACTTGATTAGTGTAGTGTCAACATCGCAGCCACTACCAGCTAGCCTACTCCAGCAGTACTGTTTCATTTCAATCATTTTAGTCAATAAGATTCTTGCTACGTAAGCTTAACTTTCTGAACATTCGAGACGTGTAGTCCACTTGTCATTCCAATCTCCTTTGCATTAGCGTAGCCTCTTCTGTACCCTGTTAACTATGTGTCTATCTATCCCTGTTCTCTCCTCTCTGCACAGACCATACAAACGCTCCACACCGCGTGGCCGCGGCCACCCTAATCTGGTGGTCCCAGCGCGCACGACCCACGTGGAGTTCCTGGTCTCCGGTAGCCTCTGGAACTGCCGATCTGCGGCCAACAAGGCAGAGTTCATCTCAGCCTATGCCTCCTCCAGTCCTCGACTTCCTGGCACTGACGGAAACATGGATCACCACAGATAACACTGCTACTCCTACTGCTCTCTCTTCGTCCGCCCACGTGTTCTCGCACACCCCGAGAGCTTCTGGTCAGCGGGGTGGTGGCACCGGGATCCTCATCTCTCCCAAGTGGTCATTCTCTCTCTCCCCTTACCCATCTATCTATCGCCTCCTTTGAATTCCATGCTGTCACAGTTACCAGCCCTTTCAAGCTTAACATTCTTATCATTTATCGCCCTCCAGGTTCCCTCGGAGAGTTCATCAATGAGCTTGATGCCTTGATAAGCTCCTTTCCTGAGGACGGCTCACCTCTCACAGTCCTGGGCGACTTTAACCTCCCCACGTCTACCTTTGACTCATTCCTCTCTGCCTCCTTCTTTCCACTCCTCTCCTCTTTTGACCTCACCCTCTCACCTTCCCCCTACTCACAAGGCAGGCAATACGCTCGACCTCATCTTTACTAGATGCTGTTCTTCCACTAACCTCACTGCAACTCCCCCCAAGTCTCCGACCACTACCTTGTATCCTTTTCCCTCTCGCTCTCATCCAACACTTCCCACACTGCCCCTACTCGGATGGTATCGCGCCGTCCCAACCTTCGCTCTCTCTCCCCCCGCTACTCTTTCCTCTTCCATCCTTTCATCTCTTCCCTCTGCTCATACCTTCTCCAACCTTTCTCCTGACTCTGCCTCCTCAACCCTCCTCTCTTCCCTTTCTGCATCCTTTGACTCTCTATGTCCCCTATCCTCCAGGCCGGCTCGGTCCTCCCCTCCCGCTCCGTGGCTCGATGACTCATTGCGAGCTCACAGAACAGAGCTCCGGGCAGCCGAGCGGAAATGGAGGAAAACTCGCCTCCCTGCGGACCTGGCATCCTTTCACTCCCTCCTCTCTACATTTTCCTCCTCTGTCTCTGCTGCTAAAGCCACTTTCTACCACTCTAAATTCCAAGCATCTGCCTCTAACCCTAGGAAGCTCTTTGCCACCTTCTCCTCCCTCCTGAATCCTCCTCCCCCCCCCCCCCTCCTCCCTCTCTGCAGATGACTTCGTCAACCATTTTGAAAAGAAGGTCGACACATCCGATCCTCGTTGCTAAGTCAAACGACACCGCTGGTTCTGCTCACACTGCCCTACCCTGTGCTCTGACCTCTTTCTCCCCTCTCTCTCCAGATGAAATCTCGCTTCTTGTGACGGCCGGCCGCCCAACAACCTGCCCGCTCGACCCTATCCCCTCCTCTCTCCTCCAGACCATTTCCGGGGACCTTCTCCCTTACCTCACCTCGCTCATCAACTCATCCCTGACCGCTGGCTACGTCCCTTCCGTCTTCAAGAGAGCGAGAGTTGCACCCCTTCTGAAGAAACCTACACTCGATCCCTCCGATGTCAACAACTACAGACCAGTATCCCTTCTTTCTTTTCTCTCCAAAACTCTTGAACGTGCCGTCCTTGGCCAGCTCTCCCGCTATCTCTCTCAGAATGACCTTCTTGATCCAAATCAGTCAGGTTTCAAGACTAGCCATTCAACTGAGACTGCTCTTCTCTGCATCACGGAGGCGCTCCGCACTGCTAAAGCTAACTCTCTCTCCTCTGCTCTCATCCTTCTAGACCTATCGGCTGCCTTCGATACTGTGAACCATCAGATCCTGCTCTCCACCCTCTCCGAGTTGGGCATCTCCGGCGCGGCCCACGCTTGGTTGCGTCCTACCTGACAGGTCGCTCCTACCAGGTGGCGTGGCGAGAATCTGTCTCCTCGCCACGCGCTCTCACCACTGGTGTCCCCCAGGGCTCTGTTCTAGGCCCTCTCCTATTCTCGCTATACACCAAGTCACTTGGCTCTGTCATAACCTCACATGGTCTCTCCTATCATTGCTATGCAGACGACACACAATTAATCTTCTCCCTTTCCCCCTTCTGATGACCAGGTGGCGAATCGCATCTCTGCATGTCTGGCAGACATATCAGTGTGGATGACGGATCACCACCTCAAGCTGAACCTCGGCAAGACGGAGCTGCTCTTCCTCCCGGGAAGGACTGCCCGTTCCATGATCTCGCCATCACGGTTGACAACTCCATTGTGTCCTCCTCCCAGAGCGCTAAGAACCTTGGCGTGATCCTGGACAACACCCTGTCGTTCTCAACCAACATCATGGCGGTGGCCCGTTCCTGGGTTCATGCTCTACAACATCCGCAGAGTACGACCCTGCCTCACACAGGAAGCGGCGCAGGTCCTAATCCAGGCACTTGTCATCTCCCGTCTGGATTACTGCAACTCGCTGCTGGCTGGGCTCCCTCTCACGTCACCCCGCTCCTCCGCTCTCTCCACTGGCTTCCAGTTGAAGCTCGCATCCGCTACAAGACCATGGTGCTTGCCTACGGAGCTGTGAGGGGAACGGCACCGCAGTACCTCCAGGCTCTGATCAGGCCCTACACCCAAGCAAGGGCACTGCGTTCATCCACCTCTGGCCTGCTCGCCTCCCTACCATTGAGGAAGTACAGTTCCCGCTCAGCCCAGTCAAAACTGTTCGCTGCTCTGGCCCCCAATGGTGGAACAAACTCCCTCACGACGCCAGGACAGCGGAGTCAATCACCACCTTCCGGAGACACCTGAAACCCCACCTCTTCAAGGAATACCTAGGATAGGATAAGTAATCCTTCTCACCACCCCCCCTTAATGATTTAGATGCACTATTGTAAAGTGGCTGTTCCACTGGATGTCAGAAGGTGAATTCACCAATTTGTAAGTCGCTCTGGATAAGAGCGTCTGCTAAATGACTTAAATGTAAATGTAA
>NW_027014950.1:0-12477 GCF_036934945.1 Oncorhynchus masou masou | reverse complement strand
GTGTGTTCCCGCCAAATTTCTCACAATACAACAAACATAGACTCATTCTGTTCAGAACAACCCAGGGTATGACGCTGTGTCATATTGAAACGCTATTTAGCGTGCACCAGCGCTAGCTATTTCACATCCGTTACACTTGTATGACATCAAAGCAGTATTTATTGTAATCATTAACGTTTCATCTTTCAAAATAATCATCTTTATTTACAGCATTTCCCTCACTCAGACAACAAATTATGTGCCAAAGTTGCCCGTTAGCAGGAGGGAGGGAGGCATCTTGTCGCAAGCGGTGTTCAAGTTCAGAACAGCTACCAGTCAAAACCAATACTATGCTGTGAAGCGGTTGTTTTAAGACGTACTGTTTGTAAAACCACAGTGAATGGGAAAGTGGATTCAAAGGGAACTCGCAATCCTAAAGAAGGGCTGTGATTTGTTGTTAATTTATTCAACATGGTTATTATTTTTTTGTCTCATCAACAATGTCTAATATTTTAGACATTGTTCATAACAATATACTCTTCAAATACGTCAGAGTGAGCTCTCTGGTACTTTTAAATGATATGACACATTTGATATGGAAATTGACATTACAGGTCATTATCTGGTAAAAGATAATACAAAGAAAAAACAATGCATTTCTGTTCAAAATGTTGTATCAGGACTCTGCCCGAATGTAACTAATTAGTTTATTAATAACTTTTCATGATCAGAATTGTGTGCTCTCCTCAAACAATAGCTTAGTATTCTTTCACTGTAATAGCTACTGTAAATTGGACAGTGCAGTTAGATTAACAAGAATTTAAGCTTTCTGCCAATATCTTGTTACTTACAACCTCATGCTAATTACATTAGCCTACGTTAGTTTAACCGTGCCGCGGACAGGACACAGATCCTGAAGAAGTTTTAAACTCTTAGAGGTTCATGTGAAAATGTGCATTTTAGAATCTAGACATATTCCATATGTTAGAGCACACGATAAGGAGGATAATGACACCAAGATGTTGTCTGTATCATGTACGGTCATACAGGAGGCATGTATAGGTCTAAAAAGGGCCTACAATTGCCAATTTCATCCCGATTTTCTCAAAAATGCAGTAGTTTGTGATGGGCTTCGGGGACACATACAAGGTAATGAGCAGTCATTCTCACTGCAACATTCTAACATTATTATTAATACATTTCAGATACGCTAAAAATATATATATTTGGTTGTGTTTATGAAGGCCTTGGGTAACAGAATATGATTTGTATTTTATTTTACATAACACAATAGCATTTTCATTCATTTACGTTACTGTAGGCTGCATGTAAAAACAAAACAAACAAAAAAACAATTCAAGGGTTCAATCAATTTTATTTGTGGAGTGTCTTTGTTAGAATTATGAAACCGAATGCATATGTTTGAAACACGGCAACTGCTCCTTTTTAAAACAACAAAAAATCAAAATAAATATCCCAACCACTCAAGACGCACGGTCAAGACACGTGTTCAAATTATGAAAACATCAGTAGCCTAAACAACATTATAAGCGCCAAGTGGTCTTGATAAATAGTGAAACACAGCACGAAATCAACAACGGCATTATGATGAATATACAGTTGGTATAGAAAGTCAAAATGTTCACCATTTGTTGCCTAACAGCCCGAAATGAAAACACATAAAATTATTATTTTCTCGGCATTATTTACACACAGCGCGCCCTGTTCTTCATTCACAATTGAGGATTGCAAAATAAGGCTTCCATCACTCATCAACTCACCCATATTCTCCCCATTCATTTATTTCATCTGTTGCTTTACAGTGCCTTAGGAAAGTATTCAGACTCCTTGACTTTTTACACATTTTGATACATTACAGGCTTATTCTAATGGATTCTACACAATCAGAGAGTCTACACAATCTATACATAATGACAAAGTGATAAACCATTTTGTAGAAATGTTTGCAAATGTATTAAAAGTAAAGAAATACCTTATTTACATAAGGCAAATGTATTAAAAGTAAAGAAGTACCTTATTTACATAAGGCAAATGTATTAAAAGTAAAGAAGTACCTTATTTACATAAGGCAAATGTATTAAAAGTAAAGAAATACCTTATTTACATAAGTATTTGGACCCTTTGCATTGAGACTCGAAATTGAGCTCAGGTGCATCCTGTTGCCATTGATCATCCTTGAGATGTTTCTACAACTTGATTAGAGTCCACCTGTGGTAAATTCAATTGATTGGACATGATTTGGAAAGGCACACACCTGTCTATATAAGGTCCCACAGTTGACAGTGCATGTCAGAGTAAAAACCAAGCCATGCGGTAGAAGGATTTGTCTGTAGAGCTCCGAGACGGGATTGTGTTGAGGCACAGATCAGGGGAAGGGTACCAAATTCTTAATTGGAAGTAGTTTGGAACCATCAAGAATCTTCCTAAGAGCTAGCCGCCCGGCCAAACTAAGCAATAGGGAGATGACCAAGAATTCGATGGAGCTCCGAGACACGTCTGGAAGAAACCTGTCACCATTCCTACGGTGAAGCATGGTAGTGGAAGCATCATGCTGTGGGGATGTTTTTCAGCAACACGGACTGGAAGACTAATCAGGATTGAGGGAAAGATGAACAGAGCAAAGTATAGAGAGATCACTGATGGGAACCGGACCTCAGACCGGGGTGAAGGTTCACCTTCCCACAGGACAGCGACCCAAAGCACACAACCAAGACACACAACCAAGACAACGCAGGAGTGGCTTCGGGACAAGTCTCTGAATGTCCTTGAGTGGCCCAGCCAGAGCCCGGACTTAACCCCAATTAACCCCTGAAAATAGCTGTGCAGCAACGCTCCCCATCCAACCTGACAAAGCTTGAGAGAATCTGCAGAGTAGAATGAGAGAAACTCTTCAAATACAGGTGTGCCAAGCTTGTAACCTCATTCCCAAGAAGACTCGATGCTGTAATCACTGCCAAAGGTGCTTCAACAAAAGTACTGAGTAAAGGATCTGAATACTTATGTAAATGTAATATTTCAGTTTATTTTTTATTTTTTATAAATTAGCCAAAAATGATAAAAACCTGTTTTTGCTTTGTCATTAAAAAAACAATTGAATCCATTTCTGAAAAACAGCTGTAATGTAACAAAATGTGGAAAAAGTCAAGGGGTCTGAATACTTTTGGAAGGCACTGTATGTGTGAAATTAGTTTCGATATAGTTTATGTTCACTTTCGAGGCAATTATCGGGGAAATTATTACCTGTACACTGCACTTTCAACTGTCGGAAGAATGAGCGGAGCAAGCCCCACTGTCGGGAGAAGGAGGGGCAACAGGGGAAAACCATTAGAAAAATGACATGCACTCCTGAAACTGCTTATAACTCCCGTTCTGTTTGTGAAATTAAGATTCTAACACTGACCGTGTGTTATACAGACTTATTTGGGAAAAGTCAAGGAAATGGCAGAGTAATAAAAAATAAAAAATGATGACCAGTCAAAATGACTGCTTTGGCCGTTCTAGTGTTAAGTTCCTTTTTTGAGAGTTGGACTGAATGAGACTGCCAAAGACTATCCAGAGTGAAATATGATTACAATGTGGAACGTCATAGGAATGAATGAGACTGCCAAAGCAACATCCCAGAGCTGATTAATAAGAGGCTTACAGAATGGATTTGGATATCAATACCAACCTATTGCTCAAACTGACATTAATTGACTTGTATTTAATTTATCTTCCACCCCTGAATTTCAAAACAATTATGACTATTGTGCGTCGGGGACTTGATGATGCATCTTTTGTCAAATCCTGCCACACAACAGGATGTTGAAAATGATTGAGTGAGGGGAGAAAGCATCTAGTAACCGTTTCTTGTTTTAGGCTAAATCACAGGAAATATTAAGGTGTCAGGTTTCGGGGCAAAAAATGACAGTCGCTGCAACCGCAATACAAGAAGCTTTAATTTCTCAGGGCTCCAAGATTGCTACTTTCTCTCACCCTGGCAGCGTAATTGATTTGATATGGGCGCTGGCCAATGTAATCTTCCTTTAATTACGACCTGCTACTGGCAGAGAAAGAGCGTGAACCCCTGACTGACTGCTCTCCACCTCTTCTCTCATTCGTTTTCCCCTGCTTTCCTTTGACTTTCTCTTCCTCTCCTTTCACTTCCCCTTCTCCCTCTTCTTGGTCTCTCAATTCCTAATTTCCTCTCTTTGCTCCTCTTTCCACCTCTCCTCTGTGATTTAGTCCCAGCACCATGAGGATGAGAAAAGAGCGCTGAGTCGAGAGATTATTGTCCTCAACAATCACCTCATGGAGGCCAAGATCACCATTGAAAAGCTCAGAGAGGACAATGTGAGTATATAGCCAGCCATTGCGCAAAATCCTTACTTCATGAGTTTTTGAAGGGATTCACTGAAAAAACTACACACCCAATTAGACCAAAGCCTGGTGATGGCCTTGCCTACCATGCCAACTCTAACATTAACATCAAAATCTCAGTACATTTTCATCATCACAACTTCTTCATTCTTTAAATTGCTAGAGTAAGATGTACAGTAGTGACCCTCAAATCAACAGGGGCCTGATCAGAAAAACTAGCACAGTTTTTCTCTGGGCGGATGAATTTGTTCGGTAATCGATAGTGTGTTCGTTCCTTTGATTGTGTTCTCCCTAAGTGGAGGCTTGCCTTGTGAGACCCTCAACTTTAAATGGAAGTCAACTTTTGGGTTGTCACAAGAGACTCGAGAGAGAGAGAAGAACAGATAAAGACTAGTAGTCAATTTGTAATATCATTTTTGAGGACACTATTTTTTGTTTGTCGAGCATTGGTGTGTACGCGAATGCCACACGCTGAAATTACTGTTTGGTCCCATTCTACTCTGATGTACAAATACCATGAAATGACATGGAATTTACATTTATTTGTACATTTAATATAACTGCAAAGCAATTATTGTAGTAACCCATTTTAAATAGATTTAGGTCAGTTACTCCCATTACAATTAATACTGTTCTTAAGTTTGCATGGCACCCCAACCTATGACTCAACAACAGTGTCTATCTTTCCCATGCTAGGACCTGTACAGAAAGGACTGTAACCTGGCAGCACAGCTCCTACAGTGCTCCAAGTCACACCACAGAGCCCACAAGCTATCTGAGGTGAGTTCTGATCTGCTGTACACTCACTCACTGCTAACAAACAGCCCTGTCTCAAATGCTGTTCTGTCAGGCTCTTGATGGCCACTTAATTCTCCCCTGTTGATTTGACCATACAACTGAGCACAACAGAGGACACACTGTCTCCAACAACATCTAGTCCACACAAAGGGGAAGTAAGAAGTGAAGCATGAGCGAAAATCCTCATCAATTCCCTTAGAAATGCCTCACAGACATGGGACGATTTCTTCAACGTAATGACAAGCATATATGGGCCAAGTAGCAAAGCTGCTACAGAATGAAATTGAAGGAGTTACTGAAATACAGTAAGATAACAGGGACCACAGCGGTTGTTATCGATTGACACATTCAGCTGTCAATAACAGGGATTGTTTTTTGAAAGCACATCCCTCTGAGTCAACTGAAAGTGAGACACAGCAATAGTAATGAATGTCAATGACCAATTCCCGGAGAATTGACTAATCCGTTAAAAAATGCAGCGGTGAATATAGCTGAGCGCGATCAAAGGGATGCTGCATGATTCTCATTGGGACTTAACTCTGCTAATTACCAGCCAGATAAATTGATCGGTGTGCAGATGAGCCCCTCAGGAAAGCTGCTGAACACGGCATGTTGGAGGCGCTAGTTAACCCTGCAGTCTCACCTGCTTCCCCACTCAATTCTCAATGGGGTAGGCAGGCTGCTAAAAATACAGCTGAAGTCGGAAGTTTACATACACTTAGGTTGGAGTCATTAAAACCAGTTTACATACACTTAGGTTGGAGTCATTAAAACTAGTTTACATACACTTAGTTGGAGTCATTAAAACTAGTTTACATACACTTAGGTTGGAGTCATTAAAACTCATTTTTCAACCACTCCACAAATTTCTTGTTAACAAACTATAGTTTGGGCAAGTTGGTTAGGACATCTACTTTGACCATGACACAAGTCATTTTTCCAACAATTGTTTACAGACATATTATTTCACTTCTAATTCACTGTATCACAATTCCAGTGGGTAAGAAGTTTGCATACACTAAGTTGACTGTGCCTTTAAACAGCTTGGAAAATTCCAGAAAATGATGTCATGGCTTTAGAAGCTTCTGATAGGCTAATAGACATCCTTTGAGTCAATTGGAGGTGTACCTGTGAATGTATTTTAAGGCCTACCTTCAAACTCAGTGCTTCTTTGCTTGACATCATAGGAAAATCAAAAGAAATCAGCCAAGACCTCAGAAAAAATGGTGGACCTTCACAAGTATGGTTCATCCTTGGGAGCAATTTCCAAACACCTGAAGAAACCACGTTCATCTGTACAAACGATAGTACACAAGTATAAACACCATGGGACCACGCAGCCGTCATACCACTCAGGAAGAAGACGCGTTCTGTCTCCTAGAGATGAACGTACTTCAACAGTTGCTCCATACTTTTAGAACAATAATGTTATTTTCCTGCCGAGCGTCTATTGTCAACCAAAAAGCAACATTGGGTACATCATATTTTTCTCTCTTTTTTTAACCTGTAGCTCTATGTTTGATAGTGGAGGGAAGGGAAGCGACAGGAGACCCAGAGAGCGGGGGAGAGGAGACACAGAGAGCGGGGGAGAGGAGACACAGAGAGCGGGGAGAGGAGACGCAGAGAGCGGGGAGAGGAGACACAGAGAGCGGGGGAGAGGAGACACAGAGAGCGGGGGAGAGGAGACACAGAGAGCAGGGGAGAGGAGACACAGAGAGGGGGGAGAGGAGACACAGAGAGCAGGGGAGAGGAGACACAGAGAGCGGGGGAGAGGAGACACAGAGAGTGGGGGGAGAGGAGACACAGAGAGCGGGGAGAGGAGACACAGAGAGCGGGGGAGAGGAGACACAGAGAGCGGGGGAGAGGAGACACAGAGAGCGGGGAGAGGGAGACACAGAGAGCGGGAGAGAGACACAGAGGGGGAGAAGAGACACAGAGAGCGGGGAGAGGAGACACAGAGAGCGGGGAGAAGAGACACAGAGAGGGAGAGGGCACAGAGAGGGAGAGACACAGAGAGTGGGGAGAGGAGACACAGAGAGCGGGGGAGAGGAGACACAGAGAGCGGGGGAGAAGAGACAGCGAGAGGGGGAGGACAGAGAGGGGGAGAGGAGACACAGAGAGGGGGAGAGAGACACAGAGAGCAGGAGAGGAGACAGAGAGCGGGGAGAGGAGACACAGAGAGCGGGGGAGAGGAGACACAGAGAGCGGGGGAGAGGAGACACAGAGAGGCGGGGAGAGAGACACAGAGAGCGGGAGAGGAGACACAGAGAGCGGGGGAGAGGAGACACAGAGAGTGGGGAGAGGAGACACAGAGAGCGGGGAGAGGAGACACAGAGAGCGGGGAAGAGGAGACAGAGAGGGGGAGAGGGACACAGAGAGCGGGAGAGGAGACACAGAGAGGGGAGAAGAGACACAGAGAGCGGGGAGAGGAGACACAGACGGGAGAGGACACAAGAGGCAGGAGAGAGACACAGAGAGCGGGGGAGAGGAGACACAGAGAGCAGGGGGAGAGGAGACACAGAGAGCGGGGGAGGAGACACGAGAGAGCACAGGCGGGAGGGAGACAAATAGGCGGGAGAGGAGACACAGAGAGCGGGGGAGAGGAGACACAGAGAGCGGGGGAGGGCCAGGAGGGGAGAGGAGACACAGAGAGCAGGGGGGAGAGGAGACACAGAGAGCGGGGGAGAGGAGCACAGAGAGCGGGGGAGAGGAGACACAGAGAGCGGGGGAGAGGAGACACAGAGAGCAGGGGGAGAGGGAGAGCACAGAGAGCGGGGGAGAGGAGACACAGAGAGCGAGGGCAGAGAGGGGGAGGAGACACAGAGAGCGGGGAGAGGAGACACAGAGAGCGGGGGAGAGGAGACACAGAGAGCGGGAGAGGATGACAGAGAGCGGGGAGAGGAGACGCAGAGAGCGGGGGAGAGGAGACGAGAGAGCTGGGGGAGAGGAGACGCAGAGAGCGGGGAGAGGAGACACAGAGAGCGGGGGAGAGGAGACACAGAGAGCGGGGGAGAGGAGACACAGAGAGCAGGGGAGAGGAGACACAGAGAGCGGGGAGAGGAGACACAGAGAGCGGGGGAGAGGAGACACAGAGAGCGGGGAGAGGGGAGACACAGAGTGTGGGGAGAGGAGCACAGAGAGGGGGAGAGGAGACACAGAGAGCGGGGGAGAGGAGACACAGAGAGCGGGGAGAGGAGACACAGAGAGCGGGGGGAGGAGACACAGAGGAGCGGGGAGAGCGACACAGAGAGGGGGGAGAGAGACACAGAGAGCGGGGGAGAGGAGACACAGAGAGCGGGGGGGAGAAGAGACACAGAGAGGGGGGAGAGGAGACACAGAGAGGGGGGAGAGGAGACACAGAGAGTGGGGAGAGGAGACACAGAGAGCGGGGGAGAGGAGACACAGAGAGCGGGGAGAAGAGACACAGAGAGGGGGAGAGGAGACACAGAGAGGGGGAGAGGAGACACAGAGAGGGGGGAGAGGAGACACAGAGAGCAGGGGAGAGGAGACACAGAGAGCGGGGAGAGGAGACACAGAGAGCGGGGGAGAGGAGACAGAGAGCGTGGGGAGAGGAGCACAGAGAGGGGGAGAGGAGACACAGAGAGCGGGGAGAGGAGACACAGAGAGCGGGGGAGAGGAGACACAGAGAGTGGGGGGAGAGAGACACAGGAGAGCGGGGAGAGGAGACACAGAGAGCGGGGGAGAGGGAGACAGAGAGGGGGGAGAGGAGACACAGAGAGCGGGGAGAGGGAGACACAGGAGGGGAGAAGAGGCACAGAGAGCGGGGGAGGGAGACACAGAGAGCGGGGGAGGAGACACGAGAGCAGGGGAGAGCAGACACAGAGGGCGGGGGAGAGGAGACACAGAGGCAGGGAGAGGAGACACAGAGAGCGGGAGAGAGGAGCACAGAGGGGGGAGAAGAGACACAGAGAGCGGGGAGAGGAACACATGGGCGGGGAAGGAGCACAGAGAGCGGGGGAGAGGAGACACAGAGCGGGGAGAGGAGACACAGAGAGGGGGAGAGGAGACACAGAGGCGGGGAGGGAGACAGAGTGTGGGAGAGGAGACACAGAGAGCGGGGGAGAGGAGACACAGAGAGTGGGGAGAGGAGACACAGAGAGCAGGGGAGAGGGAGACACAGAGAGCGGGGAGAGGAGACACAGAGAGCGGGGGAGAGGAGACCCAGAGAGCGAGGGAGAGGAGACACAGAGAGCGGGGAGAGAGGAGACACAGAGAGCAGGGAGGAGACACAGAGAGCGGGGAGGAGACACAGAGAGCGGGGAGAGGAGACACAGAGAGCGGGGAGAGGAGACACAGAGAGCGGGGAGAGGAGACACAGGAGAGCGGGAGAGGAGACAGAGGCGGGGAAGGAGACACAGAGAGCGAGGGAGAGGAGACACAGAGGAGCGGGGGAGAGGAGACACAGAGAGCGGGGGAGAAGAGACACAGAGAGCGGGGGAGAGGAGACACAGAGAGCGGGGAGAGGGAGACACAGAGAGCGGGGGAGAGGAGACACAGAGTGTGGGAGAGGAGACACAGGGAGCGGGGAGAGAGACACAGAGAGGCGGGGGAGAGGGAGACACAGAGAGCGGGAGAGGACACAGAGAGCGGGGGGAGAGGAGACACAGAGAGCGGGGGAGAGGAGACACAGAGAGCGTGGGGAGAGGAGACACAGAGGAGCGGGGAGAGGAGACACAGAGAGCGGGGAGAGGAGACACAGAGAGCGGGGGAGAGGAGACACAGAGAGCGGGGAGAGGAGACATGAGAGCGGGGGAGAGGAGACACAGAGGGCAGGGGGAGAGGAGACACAGAGAGCGGGGGAGAGTGAGACCCAGAGGGCGGGGGGAGAGGAGACACAGAGGGCAGGGGAGAGGAGACACAGAGAGCGGGGGAGAGGAGACACAGAGAGCGGGGAGAAGAGACACAGGGAGCGGGGGGAGAGGAGACACAGAGAAGCGGGGGAGAGGAGACACAGAGCGCGGGGAGAAGAGACACAGAGAGCGGGGGAGAGGGAGACACAGAGAGGGGGAGAGGAGACACAGAGAGCGGGGGAGAGGAGGCACCGAGAGCGGGGAGAGGAGACACAGAGGGGCAGGGGGAGAGGAGACAGAGAGTGTGGGAGAGGAGACACAGAGGAAGCGGGGAGAGGAGACACAGAGAGCGTGGGGAGAGGGGACACAGAGTGTGGGAGGAAGGGGCCACAGAGGAAGTGGGGGAGAGGGAGACACGAGAGAGCGGGGAGAGGGAGACACAGAGAGCGGGGGAGAGGAGACAGCAGGAGAGCGGGGAGAGGGGGACGCACAGAGGGCGGGGGAGAGTGGAGACACAGAGAGCGGGGGAGAGGAGACACAGAGAGCCGGGGGAGAGAGGGACACAGAGGGCGGGAGGAGGAAGGGAGACACAGAGAGCGGGGGGGAGAGGGAGACACAGAGGGCGGGGGGAGAGAGACACAGAGAGCGGGGAGAGTGACACAGAGAGGCGGGGAGAGGAGACACAGAGGGCGGGGGAGAGGGAGACACAGAGAGCGGGGAGAGGAGACACAGAGAGCGGGGAGAAGAGACACAGAGAAGCGGGGAGAGGAGACAGAGAGGCGGGGAGAGGAGACACAGAGAGCGGGGGAGGGACACAGAGAGCGCGGGGAGAGGAGACACAGAGAGCGGGGGGAGAGGGAGACACAGAGAGCGGGGAGAGGGGCCACAGGAGCGGGGGGAGAGGAGACACAGAGAGCGGGCGGGAGGGGAGACACAGAGAGCGGGGGAGAGGGGAGACACAGAGAGCGGGGAGAAGGAGACACAGAGAGAGCGGGGTAGAGGAGACACAGAGAGCGGGGGAGAGGGAGACACAGAGAGCGGGGGAGAGAGACACAGAGCAGGGGGAGAGGAGACACAGAGGGCAGGGGGAGAGGAGACCCTAGAGAGAGCGGGGAGAGAGGGGCCCAGAGAGCGGGGGAGAGGAGACACAGAGGGCAGGGGAGAGGGGACACAGGGAGCGGGGGGAGAGGAGACACAGAGAGCGGGGGAGAAGAAGACACAGAGAGCGGGGGGAGAGGAGACACAGAGGGCGGGGGAGAGTGAGACACAGAGAGCGGGGGAGAAGAGACACCGGGGGCGGGGGAGAGGGGGCAGAGGCGTGGGGGAGGGGGAGACACAGAGAGCGGGGGAGAGGAGACACAGAGGGCAGGGGGAGGGAGACACAGGGAGCGGGGGAGAGAGGAGGCCCAGAGAGCGGGGTGAGAGGGAGACACAGAGGGCAGGGGGAGAGGAGACACGAGAGCGGGCGGAGAGGAGACACAGAGAGCGGGGAGAAAGAGACACAGGAAGCGCGGGGGGAGAGGGGAGACACAGAGAGTGGGGGAGAGGGAGACACAGAGAGCGGGGAGAAGAGACACAGAGCGGGGAGAGGGAGACACAGAGAGGGGGGAGAGGAGACACAGAGGAGCGGGGGAGAAGAGACACAGAGAGCGTGGGGAGAGGAGACACAGAGCGGCGAGAGGGAGGGGGAGCACAGAGGGCGTGGGGGAGAAGAGGGCACACAGAGAGCCGGGGAGAGGGGAGACACAGAGGGCGGGGGAGAGGAGACACAGGGCAGGGGGGAGAGGAGACACAGGGAGCGGGGAGAGGAGACAGAGAGTGTGTGGGAGAGGGAGACACAGAAGAGCGGGGAGAGGAGACACAGGAGAGCGGGGGAGAGGAGACACAGAGTGTGGGAGAGGAGACACATAGAGAGAGCGGGGGGGAGAGGAGACACAGAGAGCGGGGAGAGGAGACTACAGGGGGCAGGGAGAAGAGGCACAGAGGGCGGGGGAGAGGAGACACAGAGAGCGTGGGGAGAGGAGACACAGAGGGGCAGGGGGAGAGGAGACAGAGAGTGTGGGAGAGGAGACACAGAGAGCGGGGAGAGGAGACACAGAGAGCGGGGGAGAGGAGACACAGAGTGTGGGAGAGGAGACACAGAGAGCGGGGGAGAGGAGACACAGAGAGCGGGGGAGAGGAGACACAGAGGGCAGGGGAGAAGAGACACAGAGAGCGGGGGAGAGGAGACACAGAGAGCGGGGGAGAGGAGACACAGAGGGCAGGGGGAGAGGAGACAGAGAGTGTGGGAGAGGAGACACAGAGAGCGGGGGAGAGGAGACACAGAGAGCGGGGGAGAGGAGACACAGAGGGCAGGGGGAGAGGAGACAGAGAGTGTGGGAGAGGAGACACAGAGAGCATGGGAGAGGAGACACAGAGAGTGGGTGAAGAGAAGAGAGACACCCCCCCCTTCATTAGAATGAAGACCAGCCTAAACTTTTGTTCTTTTTGTGGCTGTCCAGTGAATACA
>NW_027014949.1:0-12479 GCF_036934945.1 Oncorhynchus masou masou | reverse complement strand
GGGAAGGGATGTGAGTTCACTAGAGAGAGGGGAAGGGATGTGAGTTCACTAGAGAGAGGGGAAGGGATGTGAGTTCACTAGAGAGAGAGGGAAGGGATGTGAGTTCACTAGAGAGAGAGGGGAAGGGATGTGAGTTCACTAGAGAGAGGGAAGGGATGTGAGTTCACTAGAGAGAGAGGGAAGGGATGTGAGTTCACTAGAGAGAGGGGAAGGGATGTGAGTTCACTAGAGAGATGGGAAGGGATGTGAGTTCACTAGAGAGAGAGGGAAGGGATGTGAGTTCACTAGAGAGAGAAGGAAGGGATGTGAGTTCACTAGAGAGAGAGGGGAAGGGATGTGAGTTCACTAGAGAGAGAGGGAAGGGATGTGAGTTCACTAGAGAGAGAGGGAAGGGATGTGAGTTCACTAGAGAGAGAGGGAAGGGATGTGAGTTCACTAGAGAAGGAAGGGATGTGAGTTCACTAGAGAGAGAGAGGGGAAGGGATGTGAGTTCACTAGAGAGAGAGAGGGGAAGGGATGTGAGTTCACTAGAGAGCGAGGGAAGGGATGTGAGTTCACTAGAGAAGGAAGGGATGTGAGTTCACTAGAGAGAGGGAAGGGATGTGAGTTCACTAGAGAGCGAGGGAAGGGATGTGAGTTCACTAGAGAGAGAGGGAAGGGATGTGAGTTCACTAGAGAGAGAGGGGAAGGGATGTGACCACCGTGATACAGCCTAGATTCAGCCTTTACACTTCTATACAGCCACAAGTCTACCGCACTATTACATGGTAGAGATGCTTTTAGTCGCCACCAGAAAATCACAAGTGAATTGTCAGTACTTTGCTCGATTAAAAAGGCTACATGACATTATCATGGTTCGTTACCATCATTGGTGGTGAGTTTGGGCAGGCTGTTGGGTGGTACGGCAGGGCTGGGGGGTCCGTACTGGGAGACAGGACTGATCTGGGGGAGGGGCTCGTACTTCTTCTCTACCGGACTCACCTTCTCCACAGACTCCGCCCTAAAACACAGATACGACAGAAGGTGTTTAAGATCATTGCAGTGGAATTGTGAAGAATCATTTCATCTACTAATCAGTGTCACCTTGAATCTCCAATAACTCATTATGCGATGAAAGATTAGCAGTTCTGCCTCAGGACATGATCCCCTCAAAATGCTGTCAGTCAGCCTGATCTCTGACCATATTGATTGTACTTCCCCTCTCAGATCTACAGTACACATGTGCCTTGGGGCTGGGTATTGATTTGGGTCGTGGTGTAGGGGTTATGGGTAGTGTAGTGTACCTGTTGTAGGGGTTATGGGTAGTGTAGTGTACTTGTGGTAGGGGTTATGGGTAGTGTAGTGTACCTGTTGTAGGGGTTATGGGTAGTGTAGTGTACCTGTGGTAGGGGTTATGGGTAGTGTAGTGTACCTGTTGTAGGGGTTATGGGTAGTGTAGTGTACCTGTTGTAGGGGTTATGGGTAGTGTAGTGTACCTGTTGTAGGGGTTATGGGTAGTGTAGTGTACCTGTTGTGGGGTTATGGAAGTAGTGTATTCTTACCTGTTGTAAGGGTTATAGGTAGTGTAGTGTACCTGTGGTAGGGTTATGGGTAGTGTAGTGTACCTGTTGTAGGTTATGGGTAGTGTAGTGTACCTGTTGTAGGGGTTATGGGTGAGTGTAGTGTACCTGTTGTGAGGTTATAGGTAGTGTACCTGTTGTAGGGGTTATGGGTAGTGTACCTGTTGTAGGGTTATGGGTAGTGTAGTGTACCTGTTGTAAGGGTTATGGGTAGTGTAATTATTGCCTGTGGTGGGAGTTATGGGTAGTGTAGTGTGTACCTGTTGTAGGGGTTATGGGTAGTGTAGTGCACCTGTTGTAGGGGTTATGGGTAGTGTAGTGTACCTGTTGTAGGGGTTATGGGTAGTGTAGTGTACCTGTTGTATGGGGTTATGGGTAGTGTAGTGTACCTGTTGTAGGGGTTATGGGTAGTGTAGTGTACCTGTTGTAGGGGTTATGGGTAGTGTACCTGTTGTAGGGGTTATGGGTAGTGTACCTGTTGTAGGGATTATGGGTAGTGTAGTGTACCTGTTGTAAGGGTTATGGGTAGTGTAGTGTACCTGTGGTAGGGGTTATGGGTAGTGTAGTGTACCTGTTGTAGGGGTTATGGGTAGTGTAGTGCACCTGTTGTAGGGGTTATGGGTAGTGTAGTGTACCTGTTGTAGGGGTTATGGGTAGTGTAGTGTACCTGTTGTAGGGGTTATGGGTAGTGTAGTGTACCTGTTGTAAGGGTTATGGGTAGTGTAGTGTACCTGTGGTAGGGGTTATGGGTAGTGTAGTGTACCTGTTGTAGGGGTTATGGGTAGTGTAGTGTACCTGTTGTAGGGGTTATGGGTAGTGTAGTGTACCTGTTGTAGGGGTTATGGGTAGTGTACCTGTTGTAGGGGTTATGGGTAGTGTACCTGTTGTAGGGATTATGGGTAGTGTAGTGTACCTGTTGTAAGGGTTATGGGTAGTGTAGTGTACCTGTGGTAGGGGTTATGGGTAGTGTAGTGTACCTGTTGTAGGGGTTATGGGTAGTGTAGTGCACCTGTTGTAGGGTTATGGGTAGTGTAGTGTACCTGTTGTAGGGGTTATGGGTAGTGTAGTGTACCTGTTGTATGGGGTTATGGTTGATGTAGTGTACCTGTTGTATGGGGTTATGGGTAGTGTAGTGTACCTGTTGTATGGGGTTATGGTAGTGTAGTGTACCTATTTGTAGGGGTTATGGGTAGTTTACCTGTTGTAAGGGTTATGGGTAGTGTAGTGTACCTGTTGTAGGGGTTATGGGTAGTTTACCTGTGGTAGGGGTTATGGGTAGTGTAGTGTACCTGTTGTAGGGGTTATGGGTAGTGTAGTGTACCTGTTGTAGGGGTTATGGGTAGTGTAGTGTACCTGTTGTAGGGGTTATGGGTAGTGTACCTGTTGTAGGGGTTATGGGTAGTGTACCTGTTGTAGGGATTATGGGTAGTGTAGTGTACCTGTTGTAAGGGTTATGGGTAGTGTAGTGTACCTGTGGTAGGGGTTATGGGTAGTGTAGTGTACCTGTTGTAGGGGTTATGGGTAGTGTAGTGCACCTGTTGTAGGGGTTATGGGTAGTGTAGTGTACCTGTTGTAGGGGTTATGGGTAGTGTAGTGTACCTGTTGTATGGGGTTATGGTTAGTGTAGTGTACCTGTTGTATGGGGTTATGGGTAGTGTAGTGTACCTGTTGTATGGGGTTATGGGTAGTGTAGTGTACCTGTTGTAGGGGTTATGGGTAGTTTACCTGTTGTAAGGGTTATGGGTAGTGTAGTGTACCTGTTGTAGGGGTTATGGGTAGTGTAGTGTACCTGTTGTAGGGGTTATGGGTAGTGTAGTGTACCTGTTGTAGGGGTTATGGGTAGTGTAGTGTACCTGTTGTAAGGAGTTATGGGTAGTGTAGTGTACCTGTGGTAGGGTTATGGGTAGTGTAGTGTACCTGTTGTAGGGTTATGGGTAGTGTAGTGTACCTGTTGTAGGGGGTTATGGGTAGTGTAGTGTACCTGTTGTAGGGGTTATGGGTAGTGTACCTGTTGTAGGGTTATGGGTAGTGTACCTGTTGTGGGGATTATGGGTAGTGTAGTGTACCTGTTGTAAGGAGTTATGGGTAGTGTAGTGTACCTGTGGTAGGGGTTATGGGTAGTGTAGTGTACCTGTTGTAGGGGTTATGGGTAGTGTAGTGCACCTGTTGTAGGGGTTATGGGTAGTGAGTGTACCTGTTGTAGGGGTTATGGGTAGTGTAGTGTACCTGTTGTATGGGGTTATGGTTAGTGTAGTGTACCTGTTGTATGGGGTTATGGGTAGTGTAGTGTACCTGTTGTATGGGGTTATGGGTAGTGTAGTGTACCTGTTGTAGGGGTTATGGGTAGTTTACCTGTTGTAAGGGTTATGGGTAGTGCAGTGCACCTGTTGTAGGGGGTTATGGGTAGTTTACTGTTGTAAGGGTTATGGGTAGTGTAGTGTACCTGTGTGGTAGGGGTTA
This sequence comes from Oncorhynchus masou masou, assembly GCF_036934945.1. Taxonomy (NCBI): domain Eukaryota; kingdom Metazoa; phylum Chordata; class Actinopteri; order Salmoniformes; family Salmonidae; genus Oncorhynchus; species Oncorhynchus masou. Next base: position 8,460 of record NW_027014949.1, on the reverse strand, counting down.
TGGGTAGTGTAGTGTATCTGTTGTAGGGGTTATGGGTAGTGTGGTGTATACCTGTTGTATGGGGTTATGGTTGGTGGTGTACCTGTTGTATGGGGTTATGGGTAGTGTAGTGTACCTGTTGTATGGGGTTATGGGTAGTGTAGTGTACCTGTTGTAGGGAGTTATGGTTACTGTTGCAGGGTTATGGGTAATTGTAGTGTACCTGTTGTAGGGTGTTATGGGTAGTTTACCTGTTGTAAGGGTTATGGGTAGTGTAGTGTACCTGTGGTAGGGGTTATGGGTAGTGTAGTGTATCTGTTGTAGGGGTTATGGGTAGTGTAGTGTACCTGTTGGGGTTATGGGTAGTGTGTACCTGTTGTAGGGGTTATGGGTAGTGTAGTGTATCTTGTAGGGTTATGGGTAGTGTAGTGTACCTGTTGTAAGGGTTATGGGTAGTGTAGTGTACCTGTTGTAGGGGTTATGGGTAGTGTAGTGTATCTGTTGTAGGGGTTATGGGTAGTTTACCTGTTGTAAGGGTTATGGGTAGTGTAGTGTACCTGTGGTAGGGGTTATGGGTAGTATAGTTTACCTGTTGTAGGGGTTATGGGTAGTGTAGTGTACCTGTGGTAGGGGTTATGGGTAGTGTAGTTTACCTGTTGTAGGGGTTATGGGTAGTGTAGTGTATCTGTTGTAGGGGTTATGGGTAGTGTAGTGTACCTGTTGTAGGGGTTATGGGTAGTGTAGTGTACCTGTTGTAGGGGTTATGGGTAGTGTAGTGTACCTGTTGTATGGGGTTATGGGTAGTGTAGTGTACCTGTTGTAGGGGTTATGGGTAGTGTAGTGTACCTGTTGCTTGGGGGGTTATGGGTAGTGTAGTGTACCTGTTGTAGGGGTTATGGGTAGTGTAGTGTACCTGTTTAAGGGTTATGGGTAGTGTAGTGTACCTGTGGTAGGGGTTATGGGTAGTGTAGTGTGTACCTGTTGTAGAGGGGTTATGGGTAGTGTAGTGCACCTGTTGTAGGGGTTATGGGTAGTGTAGTGTACCTGTTGTAGGGGTTATGGGTAGTGTGAGTGTATCTGTTGTAGGGGTTATGGGTAGTGTAGTGTACCTGTTGTAGGGGTTATGGGTAGTGTAGTGTACCTGTTGTAGGGGTTATGGGTAGTGTAGTGTACCCTGTTGTATGGGGTTATGGGTAGTGTAGTGTACCTGTTGTAGGGGTTATGGGTAGTGTAGTGTACCTGTTGTAGGGGTTATGGGTAGTGTAGTGTACCTGTTGTAGGGGGTTATGGGTAGTGTAGTGTACCTGTTGTAAGGGTTATGGGTAGTGTAGTGTACCTGTGGTAGGGTTATGGGTAGTGTAGTGTACCTGTTGTAGGGGTTATGGGTAGTGTAGTGCACCTGTTGTAGGGAGTTATGGGTAGTGTAGTGTGTACCTGTTGTAGGGGTTATGGGTAGTGTAGTGTACCTGTTGTATGGGGTTATGGTTAGTGTAGTGTACCTGTTGTATGGGGTTATGGGTAGTGTAGTGTACCTGTTGTATGGGGTTATGGGTAGTGTAGTGTACCTGTTGTAGGGGTTATGGGTAGTTTACCTGTTGTAAGGGTTATGGGTAGTGTAGTGTACCTGTTGTAGGGGTTATGGGTAGTTTACCTGTTGTAAGGGTTATGGGTAGTGTAGTGTACCTGTGGTAGGGGTTATGGGTAGTGTAGTGTATCTGTTGTAGGGGTTATGGGTAGTGTAGTGTACCTGTTGTAGGGGTTATGGGTAGTGTAGTGTACCTGTTGTAGGGGTTATGGGTAGTGTAGTGTATCTGTTGTAGGGTTATGGGTAGTGTAGTGTGCCTGTTTAAGGGTTATGGGTAGTGTAGTGTACCTGTTATAGGGGTTATGGGTAGTGTAGTGTATCTGTTGTAGGGGTTATGGGTAGTTTACCTGTTGTAGGGTTATGGGTAGTGTAGTGTACCTGTGGTAGGGGTTATGGGTAGTGTAGTTTACCTGTTGTAGGGGTTATGGGTAGTGTAGTGTATCTGTTGTAGGGGTTATGGGTAGTGTAGTGTACCTGTTGTAGGGGTTATGGGTAGTGTAGTGTGTACCTGTTGTAGGGGTTATGGGTAGTGTAGTGTACCTGTTGTATGGGGTTATGGGTAGTGTAGTGTACCTGTTGTAGGGGTTATGGGTAGTGTAGTGTACCTGTTGTAGGGGTTATGGGTAGTGTAGTGTACCTGTTGTAGGGGTTATGGGTAGTGTAGTGTACCTGTTGTAAGGGTTATGGGTAGTGTAGTGTACCTGTGGTAGGGGTTATGGGTAGTGTAGTGTACCTGTTGTAGGGGTTATGGGTAGTGTAGTGCACCTGTTGTAGGGGTTATGGGTAGTGTAGTGTACCTGTTGTAGGGGTTATGGGTAGTGTAGTGTACCTGTTGTAGGGGTTATGGGTAGTGTACCTGTTGTAGGGATTATGGGTAGTGTAGTGTACCTGTTGTAAGGGTTATGGGTAGTGTAGTGTACCTGTTGTAGGGGTTATGGGTAGTGTAGTGCACCTGTTGTAGGGGTTATGGGTAGTGTAGTGTACCTGTTGTAGGGGTTATGGGTAGTGTAGTGTACCTGTTGTAGGGGTTATGGGTAGTGTAGTGTACCTGTTGAGGGTTATGGGTAGTGTAGTGTACCTGTGGTAGGGGTTATGGGTAGTGTAGTGTACCTGTTGTAGGGGTTATGGGTAGTGTAGTGCACCTGTTGTAGGGGTTATGGGTAGTGTAGTGTACCTGTTGTAGGGGTTATGGGTAGTGTAGTGTACCTGTTGTAGGGGTTATGGGTAGTGTACCTGTTGTAGGGATTATGGGTAGTGTAGTGTACCTGTTGTAAGGGTTATGGGTAGTGTAGTGTACCTGTTGTAGGGGTTATGGGTAGTGTAGTGCACCTGTTGTAGGGGTTATGGGTAGTGTAGTGTACCTGTGGTAGGGGTTATGGGTAGTGTAGTGTACCTGTTGTAGGGGTTATGGGTAGTGTAGTGTACCTGTTGTAAGGGTTATGGGTAGTGTAGTGTACCTGTGGTAGGGGTTATGGGTAGTGTAGTGTACCTGTTGTAGGGGTTATGGGTAGTGTAGTGCACCTGTTGTAGGGGTTATGGGTAGTGTAGTGTACCTGTTGTAGGGGTTATGGGTAGTGTAGTGTACCTGTTGTATGGGGTTATGGTTAGTGTAGTGTACCTGTTGTATGGGGTTATGGGTAGTGTAGTGTACCTGTTGTATGGGGTTATGGGTAGTGTAGTGTACCTGTTGTAGGGGTTATGGGTAGTTTACCTGTTGTAAGGGTTATGGGTAGTGTAGTGTACCTGTTGTAGGGGTTATGGGTAGTTTACCTGTTGTAAGGGTTATGGGTAGTGTAGTGTACCTGTGGTAGGGGTTATGGGTAGTGTAGTGTATCTGTTGTAGGGGTTATGGGTAGTGTAGTGTATCTGTTGTAGGGGTTATGGGTAGTGTAGTGTACCTGTTGTAAGGGTTATGGGTAGTGTAGTGTACCTGTTGTAGGGGTTATGGGTAGTGTAGTGTATCTGTTGTAGGGGTTATGGGTAGTTTACCTGTTGTAAGGGTTATGGGTAGTGTAGTGTACCTGTGGTAGGGGTTATGGGTAGTGTAGTTTACCTGTTGTAGGGGTTATGGGTAGTGTAGTGTATCTGTTGTAGGGGTTATGGGTAGTGTAGTGTACCTGTTGTAGGGGTTATGGGTAGTGTAGTGTACCTGTTGTAGGGGTTATGGGTAGTGTAGTGTACCTGTTGTATGGGGTTATGGGTAGTGTAGTGTACCTGTTGTAGGGGTTATGGGTAGTGTAGTGTACCTGTTGTAGGGGTTATGGGTAGTGTAGTGTACCTGTTGTAGGGGTTATGGGTAGTGTAGTGTACCTGTTGTAAGGGTTATGGGTAGTGTAGTGTACCTGTGGTAGGGGTTATGGGTAGTGTAGTGTACCTGTTGTAGGGGTTATGGGTAGTGTAGTGCACCTGTTGTAGGGGTTATGGGTAGTGTAGTGTACCTGTTGTAGGGGTTATGGGTAGTGTAGTGTACCTGTTGTAGGGGTTATGGGTAGTGTACCTGTTGTAGGGATTATGGGTAGTGTAGTGTACCTGTTGTAAGGGTTATGGGTAGTGTAGTGCACCTGTTGTAGGGGTTATGGGTAGTGTAGTGTACCTGTTGTAGGGGTTATGGGTAGTGTAGTGTACCTGTTGTATGGGGTTATGGTTAGTGTAGTGTACCTGTTGTATGGGGTTATGGGTAGTGTAGTGTACCTGTTGTATGGGGTTATGGGTAGTGTAGTGTACCTGTTGTAGGGGTTATGGGTAGTTTACCTGTTGTAAGGGTTATGGGTAGTTTACCTGTTGTAAGGGTTATGGGTAGTGTAGTGTACCTGTGGTAGGGGTTATGGGTAGTGTAGTTTACCTGTTGTAGGGGTTATGGGTAGTGTAGTGTATCTGTTGTAGGGGTTATGGGTAGTGTAGTGTACCTGTTGTAGGGGTTATGGGTAGTGTAGTGTACCTGTTGTATGGGGTTATGGGTAGTGTAGTGTACCTGTTGTAGGGGTTATGGGTAGTTTACCTGTTGTAAGGGTTATGGGTAGTGTAGTGTACCTGTGGTAGGGGTTATGGGTAGTGTAGTGTACCTGTTGTAGGGGTTATGGGTAGTGTAGTGTATCTGTTGTAGGGGTTATGGGTAGTGTAGTGTACCTGTTGTAGGGGTTATGGGTAGTGTAGTGTACCTGTTGTAAGGGTTATGGGTAGTGTAGTGTACCTGTTGTAGGGGTTATGGGTAGTTTACCTGTTGTAAGGGTTATGGGTAGTGTAGTGTACCTGTGGTAGGGGTTATGGGTAGTGTAGTTTACCTGTTGTAGGGGTTATGGGTAGTGTAGTGTATCTGTTGTAGGGGTTATGGGTAGTGTAGTGTACCTGTTGTAGGGGTTATGGGTAGTGTAGTGTACCTGTTGTAGGGGTTATGGGTAGTGTAGTGTACCTGTTGTATGGGGTTATGGGTAGTGTAGTGTACCTGTTGTAGGGGTTATGGGTAGTGTAGTGTACCTGTTGTAGGGGTTATGGGTAGTGTAGTGTACCTGTTGTAGGGGTTATGGGTAGTGTAGTGTACCTGTTGTAGGGGTTATGGGTAGTGTAGTTTACCTGTTGTAGGGGTTATGGGTAGTGTAGTGTACCTGTGGTAGGGGTTATGGGTAGTGTAGTGTATCTGTTGTAGGGGTTATGGGTAGTTTACCTGTTGTAAGGGTTATGGGTAGTGTAGTTTACCTGTTGTAGGGGTTACGGGTAGTGTAGTGTACCTGTTGTAGGGGTTACGTGTAGTGTAGTGTACATGTTGTAGGGGTTATGGGTAGTTTACCTGTTGTAAGGGTTATGGGTAGTGTAGTGTACCTGTTGTAGGGGTTATGGGTAGTTTACCTGTTGTAGGGGTTATGGGTAGTGTAGTGTACCTGTTGTAGGGCTTATGGGTAGTTTACCTGTTGTAAGGGTAAGCTAGCTGGGTTTGTGGTGGGAAGCGGTTGATCCCGGGGGTGGGGTTCATGGCCTTGCTGTCGAAGCTGCGGCGGTCAAAGTAGGACAGTTGCTTCCTGTAGTACTCCTCATCCTCGTCAGCATCGTAATGGTTGGAGGAGTGGGCCACGTCTTCCAGGGGCTTAGACCCAGGGGCATTCTGGGGCTCGGGGGCTCTGAGGGGGAGATGGAGGGAGTGGGGGACATTCAGAAAGCAGCACAGATAAACGTTGGGGTCAACTACATTTCAATTCCAGTCAATTCAGAAAGTAAACCAAATTCCAATTTGCAATTTAAAAAAACAAAGTTGAAATGGAATTGACCCCAACCCTGATACACTTACAAATCCATTCCACAGAGTAGAGTGAGAGACAGGATAACCAGTTAGAGAGCTCAACAGATCCACACAGGAGAAAGTAGAGCAAGCGACAGACAGTGAGACGGACAGACGGACGGACGGACACAGAGAGCAGCACAGATCCACACAGTAAGAGCAAGAGTACAAACATGGATAAACACAAGAGAGAGAGAGAGACAGGTCACTGTACCGATCAATACAGGAGAGAGAGACAGGTCACTGTACCGATCAATACAGGAGAGAGAGACAGGTCACTGTACCGATCAATACAGGAGAGAGACCGGTCACTGTACTGATCAATACAGGAGAGAGAGACAGGTCACTGTACCGATCAATACAGGAGAGAGAGAGAGACAGGTCACTGTACCGATCAATACAGGAGAGAGACAGGTCACTGTACTGATCAATACAGGAGAGAGACAGGTCACTGTACCGATCAATACAGGAGAGAGAGAGAGACAGGTCACTGTACCGATCAATACAGGAGAGAGAGAGAGACCGGTCACTGTACCGATCAATACAGGAGAGAGAGACAGGTCACTGTACCGATCAATACAGGAGAGAGAAAGGTCACTGTACCGATCAATACAGGAGAGAGAGAGAGACAGGTCACTGTACCGATCAATACAGGAGAGAGACAGGTCACTGTACTGATCAATACAGGAGAGAGAGACAGGTCACTGTACCGATCAATACAGGAGAGAGACAGGTCACTGTACCGATCAATACAGGAGAGAGAGACAGGTCACTGTACCGATCAATACAGGAGAGAGAGACAGGCCACTGTACCGATCAATACAGGAGAGAGACCGGTCACTGTACCGATCAATACAGGAGAGAGAGACAGGTCACTGTACCGATCAATACAGGAGAGAGAGACAGGTCACTGTACCAATCAATACAGGAGAGAGAGACAGGTCACTGTACCAATCAATACAGGAGAGACCGGTCACTGTACCGATCAATACAGGAGAGAGACCGGTCACTGTACCGATCAATACAGGAGAGAGAGAGACAGGTCACTGTACCGATCAATACAGGAGAGAGAGAGAGACAGGTCACTGTACCGATAGAGACAGGTCACTGTACCGATCGATACAGGAGAGAGAGAGAGACAGGTCACTGTACCGATCGATACAGGAGAGAGAGAGAGAGAGACAGGTCACTGTACCGATCAATACAGGAGAGAGACAGGTCACTGTACCGATCAATACAGGAGAGAGACCGGTCACTGTACCGATCAATACAGGAGAGAGACCGGTCACTGTACCGATCAATACAGGAGAGAGAGACCGGTCACTGTACCGATCAATACAGGAGAGAGAGGACTGACCGACAGGAGAGACAGGTCACTGTACCGATCAATACAGGAGAGACAGGAGAGATCAATACCGGTCACTGTACCGATCAATACAGGGAGAGAGACAGGTCACTGTACCGATCAATACAGGAGAGAGAGACAGGTCACTGTACCGATCAATACAGGAGAGAGACAGGTCACTGTACCGATCAATACAGGAGAGAGACTGGTCACTGTACCGATCAATACAGGAGAGAGAGACAGGTCACTGTACCGATCAATACAGGAGAGAGAGAGACAGGTCACTGTACCGATCAATACAGGAGAGAGACAGGTCACTGTACCGATCAATACAGGAGAGAGAGAGAGACAGGTCACTGTACCGATCAATACAGAGAGAGAGACAGGTCACTGTACCGATCAATACAGGAGAGAGACAGGTCACTGTACCGATCAATACAGGAGAGAGACAGGTCACTGTACCGATCAATACAGGTGAGAGAGACAGGTCACTGTACCGATCAATACAGGAGAGAGAGACAGGTCACTGTACCGATCAATACAGGAGAGAGAGAGAGACAGGTCACTGTACCGATCAATACAGGAGAGAGAGAGGTCACTGTACCGATCAATACAGGAGAGAGAGACACTGTACCGATCAATACAGGAGAGAGAGACAGGTCACTGTACCGATCAATACAGGGAGAGAGAGACAGGTCACTGTACCGATCAATACAGGAGGAGAGAGAGACAGGTCACTGTACCGATCAATACAGGAGAGAGAGAGACAGTCACTGTACCGATCAATACAGGGAGAGAGACAGGTCACTGTACCGATCAATACAGGAGAGAGAGAGACAGGTCACTGTACCGATCAATACAGGAAGACAGGTCACTGTACCCGATCAATACAGGAGAGAGAGAGACAGGTCACTGTACTGATCAATACAGGAGAGAGACAGGTCACTGTACCGATCAATACAGGAGAGAGAGAGACAGGTCACTGTACCGATCAATACAGGAGAGAGACAGGTCACTGTACCGATCAATACAGGAGAGAGAGAGAGACAGGTCACTGTACCGATCAATACAGGAGAGAGAGAGAGAGACAGGTCACTGTACCGATCAATACAGGAGAGAGAGAGAGACAGGTCACTGTACCGATCAATACAGGAGAGAGAGAGAGAGAGAGACAGGTCACTGAGATCAATACAGAGAGAGACAGGTCACTGTACCGATCAATACAGGTCACTGTACCGGAGAGAGAGACAGGTCACTGTACCGATCAATACAGGAGAGAGA
>NW_027014948.1:0-12479 GCF_036934945.1 Oncorhynchus masou masou | reverse complement strand
CGCCACCGCGGACAGACGCCCATCCAGACCCACCCCTATGAGGTCAAGACTTGGGGGGGTGCCCTGTCACGTTCTGACCCTTATTTCCTTTGTTTTGTCTTTATTTGGTATGGTCAGGGCGTGAGTTGGGTAGGCAGTCTATGTTTGTTTGATCTATATTTTGGTATTTCTATGTTTCGGCCTAGTATGGTTCTCAATCAGAGGCAGGTGTCATTAATTGTCTCTGATTGAGAGTCATACTTAGCTAGCTTGGGTTTCACTGTGTGTTTGGGGGTGATTGTTCCTGTCTCTGTGTCTGCACCAGATAGGACTGTTTGGGGTTTTCACATTTCTTGTTTTTGTAAGTTTGTTCATGTGAAGTGATTTATTAAACCATGAATCAAAATAACCACGCTGCGCTTTGGTCCGCCTCTCCGTCAATGGAAGAAATCCCTTACAGTTGAACTGTTGTGACTATTGTAACTGTTGAACTGTTGTGACTATTGTAACAGTTCAACTGTTGTGACTATTGTAACTGTTGAACTATTGTGACTATTGTAACTGTTGTGACTATTGTAACTGTTGAACTATTGTGACTATTGTAACTGTTGTGACTATTGTAACTGTTGAACTATTGTGACTATTGTAACTGTTGTGACTATTGTGACTATTGTAACTGTTGTGACTGTTGAACTATTGTGACTATTGTAACTGTTGAACTATTGTGACTATTGTAACTGTTCAACTGTTGTAGTGATATATATAACTGTTGTAACTGTTTGAATCTTATGTGACCTATTGCTAAACTGTTGTGACTATTGTAACTGTTGTGACTATTGTAACTGTTGTGACTATTGTAACTGTTGAACTGTTGTAACTGTTGAACTGTTGTGACTATTGTAACTGTTGTGACTATTGTAACTGTTGTGACTATTGTAACTGTTGAACTATTGTGACTATTGTAACTGTTGTGACTATTGTAACTATTGTGACTATTGTAACTGTTGAACTGTTGTGACTATTGAACTGTTGTGACTATTGTGACTGTTGAACTGTTGTAACTATTGTGACTATTGTAACTGTTGAACTGTTGTAACTGTTGAACTGTTGTGACTATTGTAACTGTTGAACTATTGTGACTATTGTAACTGTTGTGACTATTGTAACTGTTGTGACTATTGTAACTGTTGTGACTATTGTAACTGTTGTGACTATTGTAACTGTTGAACTGTTGTGACTATTGTAACTGTTGTGACTATTGTAACTGTTGTGACTATTGTATGCTGTTCCGCTATTGTAGCTGTTGGACTGTTGTAACTGTTGGTACTGTTGTGACTATTGTGACTATTGTAACTGTTCAACTATTGCTAACTGTTCAACTGTTGTGACTATTGTAACTGTTGTGACTATTGTAACTGTTGTGACCTATTGTAACTGTTGAACTATTGTGACTACATGTAGCTGATGAACTGTTAGCGACTATTGAACTGTTGTGAATATTGTAACTGTTGTGACTATTGTGACTGTTGTAACTGTTCAACTGTTGTGACTATTGTAACTGGTGTGACTATTGTAACTGTTGTGACTATTGTAACTGTTGTGACTATTGTAACTGTTGTGGCTCTTGATGACTATTGTAACTGTTGGAACTGTTGTGACTATTGTGACTGTTGAACTGTTGTAACTGTTCGCTGTTGTGACTATTGTAACTATTACTGTTGTGACTATTGTAACTGTTGTGACTATTTATGACTATTGTAACTGGTGAACTGTTGTGACTATTGTGACTGTTGAACTGTTGTAACTGTTCTACTGTTGTGACTATTATAACTATTCTATAAACATGACTATTGTAACTGACACAGCTATTGTAACTGTTTGTGACTATTATGACTGTTGAACTGTTGTAACTGTTTCAACTGTTGTGAACTATTGTGACTATTGTAACTGTTGAACTGTTGTAACTGTTGAACTGTTGTGACTATTGTAACTGTTGAACTGTTGTGAATATTGTAACTGTTGTGACTATTGTAACTGTTCAACTGTTTTGTGTAACTGTCGTATATGTTGTGTTTTTCCTCGTTGGTCAGTTGCCTTTGGCTATGGAACGACTGGAATGCCCCACAAGCAGGACAGTAGGACTGGGGTCAATTCCCTTTTCATTCAGTCAATTCAGGAAATAAACTGAAATTCCAAACTCCCTGACTTGGCTGGAAATGGATTTGACCCCAACTCCACAGGACAGTTGACCCCTCCATCTCTTTCCCTCTCTGAGGAAAGGAATGTTAAAAGGTGAAGAAACTCTTCCTGTTGCCTCAGAAAACAAAGTTAGTTTAGTTTGGATCCGGGGCTGAGGTGGTGGAGGCCGTCACCCTGAGCTTCCTCTGTGGTGGCTGGAGGTCTGCCGGAAGGAACCCTGTCCAACTCTAAATAGAGTTCCTAACTTCCCTGGGGACATCATTTAGCGGGGACAACACTGGCCTCGTCACCTCAGCTTTAAGGAAACATCATGCTTTACCCTTATATGGATGCTGCCGTGGATTTTATGTGAATAAGCATGTGTGCATGCTTTTGTGTGTGTGCATGAGTGCCTGCGTGCGTGTGTACGCTGAACTGAAACTTGACTGCACAATGGCTTTGTCCACACTGCACACACTCCCTGGTCTTTGTTGCAACATGTTAGTGTGGACAAAATAGTTGCAGCAACCAGGGAAGAAGGGGTGGCCCATTGACACACCACTCAGCAGGTCCCAGTACAGACCACAGACCTTTGTGCCCAACCAAAAAAAAACCTTCAGCTCCATCAATTAGCAAGTCTTAAAGGGGAGGGAGAACTTTGCATCCCTACTTCCAGGCCAATCAGGCCAGAGCTGAGTGGAAACACATGAGTTACAAGAAATTCTATAGAACACTGGTAAAAAAAAGATACAAGTCATAAATGATTTGAACAGAAAGTCACTAAAGAGATGAAATATCTACAAACTATGTCAATCTGACAGCAGATTTCAATGTTGGATATGTGGCTATGTGACCTATGTGACTATGTGGCTATGTGACTATGTGGCTATGTGACTATGTAGCTATGTGACCTATGTGACTATGTGACCTATGTGACCTATGTGGCTATGTGACTTATGTGACCTATGTGACCTATGTGGCTATGTGACTTATGTGACCTATGTGACCTATGTGGCTATGTGACCTATGTGGCTATGTGACCTATGTGACCTATGTGACCTATGTGACCTATGTGGCTATGTGGCTATGTGACCTATGTGGCTATGTGACCTATGTGACCTATGTGGCTATGTGACTATGTGGCTATGTGACCTATGTGACTATGTGACCTATGTGACCTATGTGACTATGTGGCTATGTGGCTATGTGACCTATGTGGCTATGTGACTATGTGACCTATGTGACTATGTGACCTATGTGACCTATGTGGCTATGTGGCTATGTGGCTCTGTGACCTATGTGACCTATGTGACCTATGTGGCTATGTGGCCTATGTGACCTATGTGGCTATGTGGCTATGTGGCTATGTGACTATGTGGCCTATGTGACCTATGTGGCTATGTGACCTATGTGGCCTATGTGGCTATGTGACCTATGTGACCTATGTGGCTGTGTGGCCTATGTGGCTATGTGACCTATGTGACTATGTGACCTATGTGGCTATGTGACCTATGTGGCTATGTGGCTATGTGACCTATGTGACCTATGTGGCTATGTGGCTATGTGGCCTATGTGACTATGTGGCCTATGTGGCTATGTGACCTATGTGACCTATGTGACTATGTGGCTATGTGGCCTATGTGACCTATGTGACCTATGTGGCTATGTGACCTATGTGGCTATGTGGCCTATGTGGCTATGTGGCTATGTGGCTATGTGACTATGTGACTATGTGGCCTATGTGACCTATGTGGCTATGTGGCTATGTGGCTATGTGGCTATGTGGCCTATGTGACCTATGTGGCTATGTGGCTTATGTGACCTATGTGACTATGTGACTATGTGGCTATGTGACTATGTGACTATGTGGCTATGTGACCTATGTGACTATGTGACTATGTGACCTATGTGACCTATGTGGCCTATGTGGCTATGTGACTATGTGACTATGTGACTATGTGGCCTATGTGGCTATGTGACTATGTGACCTATGTGACCTATGTGACCTATGTGACCTATGTGACCTATGTGACCTATGTGACTATGTGACCTATGTGACCTATGTGGCTATGTGACCTATGTGGCTATGTGACTATGTGACCTATGTGACTATGTGACCTATGTGGCTATGTGACCTATGTGGCTATGTGACTATGTGACCTATGTGGCCTATGTGACCTATGTGACCTATGTGACTATGTGACCTATGTGACCTATGTGACCTATGTGGCCTATGTGGCCTATGTGACCTATGAGGCTATGTGGCTATGTGGCCTATGTGGCCTATGTGACCTATGTGGCTATGTGACTATGTGGCTATGTGACTATGTGACTATGTGGCCTATGTGACTATGTGACCTATGTGACCTATGTGAGCTATGTGGCTATGTGGCCTATGTGGCCTATGTGACCTATGTGACCTATGTGACTATGTGACCACATGACTGTAGCCTATGTGGCTATGTGGCTATATATGACTATGGCTATGTGACCTATGTGGCTTCCTGTGGCTATGTGACTATATTTGACCTATGTGGCTATGTGGCTATGTGACTATCTTGGCTATGTGGCCTATGTGACTATGTGACCTATGTGACTATGACTATGTGGCTATGCTGACATGTGACACATGTGACTATGTAGCCTATGTGACCTATGTGACCTATGTGACTATGTGACCTATGCATTGACCATGAGACTATTGACTATGTGACCTATGTGACCTATGTGGGCTATGTGACTATGTGGCCTATGAACATGTGACCTATGTGACCTATGTGACTGTGACCTATGTGACCTATGTGACCTATGTGACATGTGACCTATGTGGCCTATGTGACCTATGTGGCTATGTGGCTATGTGACCTATGTGGCTATGCGACCTATGTGACCTATGTGACATGTGACCTATGTGGCCTATGTGGCTATGTGACTATGTGACCTATGTGGCCTATGTGACCTATGTGGCCTATGTGACCTATGTGACCTATGTGAGCTATGTGGCCTATGTGACCTATGTGACCTATGTGACTGTGACCTATGTGACCTATGTGGCTATGTGACCTATGTGGCTATGTGGCTATGTGACCTATGTGACCTATGTGGCTATGTGGCTATGTGGCTATGTGACTATGTGACCTATGTGGCTATGTGGCTATGTGACTATGTGACCTATGTGGCTATGTGACCTATGTGACCTATGTGACCTATGTGGCCTATGTGACCTATGTGGACTATGTGACTATGTGACCTATGTGACCTATGTGGGCTATGTGACTATGTGGCCTATGGGCTATGTGACCTATGTGACCTATGTGACTGTGACCTATGTGACCTATGTGACCTATGTGACATGTGACCTATGTGGCCTATGTGACCTATGTGGCTATGTGACTATGTGGCCTATGTGACCTATGTGGCCTATGTGACCTATGTGGCCTATGTGACCTATGTGGCTATGTGACTATGTGACCTATGTGACTATGTGGCTATGTGACCTATGTGACCTATGTGAGCTATGTGGCTATGTGACCTATGTGGCTATGTGGCCTATGTGACTATGTGACTTATGTGGCTATGTGGCTATGTGACTATGGGCTATGTGGCTATGTGACCTATGTGGCTATGTGACTATGTGGCTATGTGACTATGTGGCTATGTGGCCTATGTGACTATGTGACTATGTGGCTATGTGACTATGTGACCTATGTGGCTATGTGACCTATGTGACCTATGTGACCTATGTGGCCTATGTGACCTATGTGACCTATGAGACTATGTGACTATGTGACCTATGTGACCTATGTGGGCTATGTGACTATGTGGCCTATGGGCTATGTGACCTATGTGACCTATGTGACTGTGACCTATGTGACCTATGTGACATGTGACCTATGTGGCCTATGTGACCTATGTGGCTATGTGACTATGTGACCTATGTGGCCTATGTGACCTATGTGGCCTATGTGACCTATGTGACCTATGTGGCCTATGTGACCTATGTGGCTATGTGACTATGTGACCTATGTGACTATGTGGCTATGTGACCTATGTGACCTATGTGACCTATGTGAGCTATGTGGCTATGTGACCTATGTGGCTATGTGGCCTATGTGACTATGTGACCTATGTGGCTATGTGGCCTATGTGGCTATGTGACTATGTGGCTATGTGGCTATGTGGCCTATGTGACTATGTGACCTATGTGACCTATGTGACTATGTGACTATGTGGCTATGTGACTATGTGACCTATGTGACCTATGTGGCCTATGTGACCTATGTGACCAATGAGACTATGTGACTATGTGACTATGTGACCTATGTGAGCTATGTGACTATGTGGCCTATGGCCTATGTGGCCTATGTGACCTATGTGACCTATCTGACTATGTGGGCTATGTGGCTATGTGGCTATGTGACCTATGTGACCTATGTGGGCTATGTGGGCATGTGGCCTATGTGACTAATGTGGCCTATGTGGCTATGTGGCTATGTGACCTTTGTGACTTATGTGGGCTATGTGACTATGTGGCCTATGGGCTATGTGACCTATGTGACCTATGTGACCTATGTGACCTATGGCCACATGTGGCTGCATGTGGCTATGTGACCTGTGCGGCCTGTGGGCTATGTGGGCATGTGGCTACTCATGACTATTGGCCTATGTGGCTATGTGGCTATGGGCACTTTGTGACTTATGTGGGCTATGTGACTATGTGGCCCACCTTGACTTTATGTGACCTATGTGACCTATGTGACCTATGTGACCTATGTGACTGCTGTGGCTATGTAGCCTATGTGACCTATGTGGCTATGTGGCTGTGACCTATGTGGCCTATGTGACTATGTGGCTATGTGACTTATGTGACTATGTGGCTATGTGACCTATGTGACCTATGTGACCTATGTGGACTATGTGACCTATGTGGCCTATGTGGCCTATGTGACTATGTGGCTATGTGACTATGTGACCTATGTGACTATGTGGCCTATGTGACTATGTGGCTATGTGACCTATGTGACCTATGTGGCTATGTGACCTATGTGGCTATGTGGCTATGTGACTATGTGGCCTATGTGCTATGTGGCCTATGTGACCTATGTGGCCTATGTGGCTATGTGACCTATGTGACCTATGTGGCTATGTGACCTATGTGGCTATGTGGCTATGTGACCTATGTGGCTATGATGTGACCTATGTGGCCTATGTGGCTATGTGACCTATGTGGCTATGTGATGGCTATGTGGCTATGTGACCTATGTGACCTATGTGACTATGTGGACTATGTGACTATGTGGCTATGTGACTATGTGGCTATGTGACCTATGTGACTATGTGACCTATGTGGCTATGTGGCCTATGTGACTATGTGGCCTATGTGGCTATGTGGCTATGTGACCTATGTGACCTATGTGACCTATGTGACTATGTGGCCTATGTGACTATGTGGCCTATGTGACTATGTGACCTATGTGACTATGTGACCTATGTGGCTATGTGACCTATGTGGCCTATGTGACTATGTGACCTATGTGGCCTATGTGGCCTATGTGACTATGTGGCCTATGTGACCTATGTGGCCTATGTGACTTGTGCTATGTGACTATGTGACTATGTACTATGTGACCTATGTGACCTATGTGACCTATGTGGCTATGTGACTATGTGGCTATGTGGCCTATGTGGCTATGTGACCTATGTGACCTATGTGACTATGTGGCTATGGCTAGTGGCCTATGTGGCTATGTGGCTATGTGACCTATGTGGCTATGTGACGCTATGTGACCTATGTGGCTATGTGACTATGTGGCTATGTGACCTATGTGACTATGTGACCTATGTGGCTATGTGGCTATGACTATGTGGCTATGTGGCTATGTGACCTATGTGACTATGTGACCTATGTGGCTATGTGACCTATGTGGCTATGTGACCTATTGGCTATGTGGCTATGTGACCTATGTGACCTATGTGACCTATGTGGCTATGTGACCTATGTGACTATGTGACTATGTGGCTATGTGACTCATGTGACCTATGTGGCTATGTGACCTATGTGGCTATGTGACTATGTGGCCTATGTGGCCTATGTGACCTATGTGACTATGTGACCTATGTGACCTATGTGACCTATGTGGCTATGTGACTATGTGGCCTATGTGGCTATGTGGCTATGTGACTATGTGGCTATGCTATGTGACCTATGTGGCTATGTGACCTATGTGGCTATGTGGCCTATGTGACCTATGTGGCTATGTGACTATGTGACCTATGTGGCCTATGTGACTATGTGACCTATGTGACTATGTGACTATGTGGCTATGTGACCTATGTGGCTATGTGACTGTGGCTATGTGACCTATGTGGCTATGTGGCTATGTGGCCTATGTGGACTATGTGACCTATGTGGCCTATGTGACTATGTGGCTATGTGACTATGTGACCTATGTGGCTATGTGACCTATGGCTGTGCCTATGTGACCTATGTGGCTATGTGACTATGTGACTATGTGGCCTATGTGACTTGACCTATGTGACCTATGTGACCTATGTGGCTATGTGACCTATGTGCTATGGACCTATGTGGCTATGTGACTATGTGGCTATGTGACCTATGTGGCCTATGTGACCTATGTGGCTATGTGACCTATGTGGCTATGTGACTATGTGACCTATGTGACTATTGACTATGTGACCTATGTGACCTATGTGGCTATGTGACTATGTGGCCTATGTGGCCTATGTGACCTATGTGGCCTATGTGACCTATGTGGCTATGTGACTATGTGACCTATGTGGCTATGTGACTATGGGATATGTGGCTATGTGACCTATGTGGCTATGTGACTATGTGACTATGTGACTATGTGGCCTATGTGGCTATGTGACTATGTGACCTATGTGACCTATGTGGCCTATGTGACCTATGTGACCTATGTGACCTATGTGACCTATGTGGCTATGTGACCTATGTGGCTATGTGACTATGTGACCTATGTGACCTATGTGACCTATGTGGCTATGTGGCTATGTGGCTATGTGGCCTATGTGGCCTATGTGACCTATGTGACCTATGTGACTGTGACCTATGTGACCTATGTGACCTATGTGGCTATGTGACCTATGTGGCTATGTGGCTATGTGACCTATGTGACCTATGTGGCTATGTGGCTATGTGACTATGTGACTATGTGGCCTATGTGACTATGTGACCTATGTGACCTATGTGGCTATGTGGCTATGTGACCTATGTGGCTATGTGACTATGTGACCTATGTGACTATGTGACCTATGTGACCTATGTGGCCTATGTGACCTATGTGGCTATGTGACTATGTGGCTATGTGACCTATGTGGCTATGTGACTATGTGACCTATGTGACCTATGTGACTATGTGACCTATGTGGCTATGTGGCTATGTGACCTATGTGGCTATGTGACCTATGTGGCTATGTGGCTATGTGGCTATGTGACCTATGTGACCTATGTGACTATGTGACTATGTGGCTATGTGACCTATGTGGCTATGTGACTATGTGGCTATGTGGCTATGTGACCTATGTGACCTATGTGACCTATGTGACCTATGTGACCTATGTGACCTATGTGGCTATGTGACCTATGTGGCTATGTGGCTATGTGACCTATGTGGCTATGTGACCTATGTGACCTATGTGACATGTGACCTATGTGGCCTATGTGACCTATGTGACCTATGTGACCTATGTGGCCTATGTGACCTATGTGGCCTATGTGAGCCTATGTGACCTATGTGGCTATGTGGCCTATGTGGCTATGTGGCCTATGTGACCTATGTGACTATGTGGCTATGTGACCTATGTGGCTATGTGACCTATGTGACCTATGTGAGCTATGTGGCTATGTGGCCTATGTGGCCTATGTGACCTATGTGACCTATGTGACTGTGACCTATGTGACCTATGTGGCTATGTGACCTATGTGGCTATGTGGCTATGTGACCTATGTGGCTATGTGGCCTATGTGACTATGTGACCTATGTGGCTATGTGACTATGTGGCTATGTGGCCTATGTGACTATGTGACCTATGTGACTATGTGACTATGTGGCTATGTGACTATGTGACCTATGTGGCTATGTGACCTATGTGACCTATGTGACCTATGTGGCCTATGTGACCTATGTGACCTATGAGACTATGTGACTATGTGGCCTATGTGGCCTATGTGGCTATGTGGCTATGTGGCCTATGTGGCTATGTGACCTATGTGGCTATGTGACCTATGTGACCTATGTGACCTATGTGACCTATGTGACCTATGTGGCTATGTGACCTATGTGGCTATGTGGCTATGTGACCTATGTGGCTATGCGACCTATGTGACTATGTGACCTATGTGGCCTATGTGACCTATGTGGCTATGTGACCTATGTGACCTATGTGGCCTATGTGACCTATGTGGCCTATGTGACCTATGTGACCTATGTGGCTATGTGACCTATGTGGCCTATGTGACCTATGTGACCTATGTGACCTATGTGACTGTGACCTATGTGACCTATGTGGCTATGTGACCTATGTGGCTATGTGGCTATGTGACCTATGTGGCTATGTGACCTATGTGGCTATGTGGCTATGTGGCCTATGTGGCTATGTGACCTATGTGGCTATGTGGCTATGTGGCTATGTGGCTATGTGGCCTATGTGACCTATGTGGCCTATGTGACCTATGTGACCTATGTGGCTATGTGACCTATGTGACCTATGTGACTATGGGCTATGTGACCTATGTGACTATGTGACTATGTGACCTATGTGGCTATGTGGCCTATGTGACTATGTGACCTATGTGGCCTATGTGACCTATGTGGCCTATGTGACTATGTGACCTATGTGGCTATGTGACCTATGTGGCTATGTGACCTATGTGGCCTATGTGACCTATGTGACCTATGTGCCTATGTGACTATGTGACCTATGTGACCTATGTGGCTATGTGACCTATGTGACTATGTGCTAGGCCTATGTGGCTATGTGACCTATGTGGCTACGTGACCTATGTGACTATGTGCTATGTGACTATGTGACCTATGTGGCCTATGTGGCCTATGTGACCTATGTGGCTATGTGACCTATGTGGCTATGTGACTATGTGACTATGTGACCTATGTGGCTATGTGACCTATGTGACTATGTGACTATGTGACTATGTGACTATGTGACCTATGTGGCTATGTGACTATGTGGCCTATGTGGCTATGTGACCTATGTGACCTATGTGACCTATGTGGCTAGTGCTATGGCTATGTGACCTATGTGGCCTATGTGGCCTATGTGGCCTATGTGACTATGTGGCCTATGTGACCTATGCTATGTGGCTATGTGGCCTATGTGGCCTATGTGACTGTGACCTATGTGACCTATGTGACCTATGTGACCTATGTGGCTATGTGACCTATGTGGCTATGTGGCTATGTGGCCTATGTGACTATGTGACCTATGTGGCTATGTGGCTATGTGACTATGTGGCTATGTGGCCTATGTGGCCTATGTGACTATGTGACTATGTGACGCTATGTGACCTATGTGACCTATGTGACCTATGTGGCTATGTGGCTATGTGACCTATGTGGCTATGTGGCCTATGTGACCTATGTGACTATGTGGCTATGTGACTATGTGACCTATGTGACCTATGTGACCTATGTGACTATGTGACCTATGTGGCTATGTGGCCTATGTGACTATGTGGCCTATGTGGCCTATGTGACTATGTGACCTATGTGACCTATGTGACTATGTGGCTATGTGGCCTATGTGACCTATGTGACCTATGTGGCTATGTGACCTATGTGGCTATGTGACCTATGGCCTATGTGACCTATGTGACCTATGTGGCCTATGTGCTATGTGCCTATGTGACTATGTGGCCATGTGACTATGTGACCTATGTGGCTATGTGACCTATGTGGCTATGTGACTATGTGACCTATGTGACCTATGTGACCTATGTGGCCTATGTGACTATGTGGCCTATGTGACTATGTGGCTATGTTGACCTATGTGACCTTAATGTCGGGCTATGTGGGCTATGTGGCCCCTAAGTGCAGCTATATGTGGCCTATGTGGCCTATGTGGCTATGTGACTATGTGGCTTATGTGGCTATGTGACTATGTGACTTGCATGTGGCTTATGTGGCCTATGTGACCTATGTGGCTTATGTGTGTCATTTGTTTGACACTATGTGTTTATGTAACTATGTGACCTATGTGACCTATGTGACTATGTGGCCTATGTGACTATATGACCTATGTGGCTATGTGGGTGACTATGTGGC
>NW_027014947.1:0-12479 GCF_036934945.1 Oncorhynchus masou masou | reverse complement strand
TGCTCTTTCAGCCATCGATTAATATCCTCAATAGTTTCTTTATATTTAAATTCTGAGATGACTCTCTTAATTTATCCTTTGAAAGCGAACGTGAAACGCTTTATTTTAAAAAGCACTTTCATCATTGATTTGTGAACATTTCTTGTGAATGTTTCATAGTTACATTCCAAATTCTATGATGAAAATGAGTCGACTGGCTAATACGGGCACTTCTAACAGTAATGTTGATTAAGTGCAATGTCCCTCTAAAACTAAAATGCAATTAAGTAAAGTAAACATTTCCACTGTCTTCCATTGTTTCTCATTACTCGTAAATGAGATTGCCACCACTGTTTCGATGCAGTTGTGAATGTGACGAATGTTCCAACAACTCATGTGACAACATTTACCTCAAAATGTGTTCGTCTATTTCCTCATTGAGAAATATTGTACTCATGAGCTTTAATCCTAAGGGCATGTTGGAAACGGCTTGTGTGGAGATTAATTAGCATTTAACAGTGCACACTTCTATTGTCTATTTGAAGCTATCGCAATGGGCAGAGTGTGGGAAAGCTCTCGAGAGCAGAGACAGTTCATGGTCATTCATCAGTCCCACCAGCACCTGTGAGTCTCAGTGGGGGAATAGGCACACTTCAGGAAGTGAATGAAACAACAATAAACAAGCCTGAAAACTGAGGTTATGTTCTGTACTTAATAGTATTACCTTATAAATCAGTATATTTATTGAAAAAATAAAATTAATATTTTCTGAATCATCTGAACAGCTAAACAACATGGCAGTTATAATAGTGGAAAAAAGTTATTGAATTAGACTAATTAGGCTATATGAGCAGGTATTTGAACCCATTCAAAGTGCTTCACATTGGATTGAATTTTTACAATGACAGGACAGTAATAATTATCTAAAATGCAAAAAAAACTAAAATGATTAGGAATTTTATTGAAAAGTATTTGAGTCAATCTTACATATGTAAATTGTGATGATGAGCGTGTGCTATGTCAGTGTCATTGGTCCCAAGATCTGTGGGTCACCACTTTCCCAGATTCACACAGCACTCTGTGTCACTCTCCATCACCCACCACCCCTCCACCTGTTCCACTGAGACGTGACCATTGTCCCCCAGCAATAAGAACACTGAGCATGTGGCAGCTCCACATTCCTTATTGTCCTCCCAAGCTCACCAATTGGCTACAGACTATGAGAAACTCCAACAAGCACAAGACACACACTTTCATATGCAGATTTGGGACTATATATAGGAGAGATGAAGGCATTATAAATCAGATCACTTTCTACACAGAGACCTCTACTGCACAGAGATCCAGCCATGGCACCTACAATCACTTCAGAAAGGATCCACTCTAAGGAGCACCTGAGTCTGACCAACGAGGTAAATTGAAGATTCAAATTCAAGGACATTTATTTACTTTGATGGATGGTTTATTTGTTTCAATAATGCCATATCAGAATAAGGTTATTAATGACTCTCCTCTTCTCTTCTTGCAGCTAAGAAAGCCAGTAGTGGAAAAGTTATTAAGAAATAGACTTCAAGATGGAGAAATCAGGCATCCTGGAGCTGACAGTTTTCTTCCTGATATGACAACAACAGTACCAGCCAGTGAACTCCCCCTCATGCTAAGCTCCTGTCAATCAGGGTTACTCCAGGATTGAAGAGATTGTGCACTTCCTGTCCAAGGATGAGGTGAAGACACATTCCAGAGAAGACTGCTGAGCCACTTGCAGATACTTCAGCCATCCTCTGATAAGAACAGAAGGGAGAGTGACCTGTCTCAGCTGAGTCCACCACTCCAGCACAGCATAAGTAAAGAGCAGAGTCCAGTCAACAGCGCCCTCTGGAGGCCCTGGTAGAGTTTCACAGACTGGAGCTCCACTCCGAGACAGAAACATAATGGACCATGTTGGTCTTACATTAATGTTGTGGAAAGTAATGACAATGTATAGAGACACAATCTTCTGCTTAGGCAGGACATTTAAAAGTTATCTTTTGATTGTGTTTATTGTTTTTTCATGAATATGTGAAAAAGCCTTCCCAATGGAAGTTCATATTGATATTACTTTTTTATTTTCCTCTCTGAGGAAATATCATCACTTTTCATGTAACATGAGTATCACGTAAAGTTATTCTTAGTATTTAAGACGAAATTCCTCAATCTGCTAAAGATGGTTTATAATCTGCATTGTTCAGAAAATGCAAAACAACCACAAAGGAACAATTAATTTCATAATATTTTTGATGTTTTTGAGTGAATTTATCTTCTTTGAAGATTTGTCTTGAATTATCATTCATCATGGACCCATTATAGTCTATTTATTACCCACATTGGGTGAGAAAGCGCACAAAGAATGTTTAAATTCTTGAATTATGCAACACTATCCTTCTGTGAAGGAATTTCACATCATATCTTCTTGTTTATGACTTACAAATCTTTAATTGATTTGCTTGATATTCAAGCCTGTTTTTTTGTTGATTCACTACCAATGTTACAACATTGAAATGCTCATATCATATTAAGATATGTATCTGTAAGAAATGCATTTGTTTGCATTTGCTTCTATGGAGGTTTTATATAACCCACACTCTATGATGTGTCTTGAAGTTGTTTTCAAGAAATTGTAGGGATGTGTCATCACAAAATGAAGGAAAACTATTCTATATGAAAAATAAAAGAAATCATTAAATGTATCTGATTGTTTGTGTGTTTTTTTCAAAATCCTATATTTTGCATTAGAGTCCAAGTACTGATCATTTGACACTCTAAAATCTTAGTTCCAAGGAAAGAAAGATGCAATGGCTTATGAACGTCATCAATAAATATATGATTATCCAGAAGTTACAGTACCTTCAGAAAGTATTCATACCCCTTGTCTTTTTCTACATTTTGCTGTGTTAAAGACTATTCAAAATTGATTAAATCATATTTATTTTCAACCATCTACACACAATACCCTAAAGTGACAAAGGGAATACGTTTTTAGAAATGTTTGATTTTTTGGGGAAAAATGAAATACGTAAATATCTCATTTATTTTACATAAGTATTCACACCCCTGAGTCAATACGTGTTAGAATCACCTTTGTCGGCATTTCAGATGTGAGTCTTTCTAGGTAAGTCTCTAAGAGCTTTGCACACCTGAATTGTACTATATTTGCACTTTATTATTTTTAAACTTCTTCCAGCTCTGTCAAGTTGGTTGTTGATCACTGCTAGACAGCCATTTTCAAGTCTTACCATAGATTTTCAAGACGATTTAAGTCAAACTGTAACCAGGCCACTCAGAAACATTCAATGTCATCTTGGTAAGCATCTCCAGTGTATATTTGTCCTTGTGTTTAAGGTTATTGTCCTGCTGAAAGGTGAATTCTTCTCCCAGTGAATGTTGGAAAGGAGACTGATACAGGTTTTCCTCTAGGATGTTGCCTATACTTAGCTCTATTCCGTTTCTTTTTATCCCCAGAAACACTCCCTAGTCTTTGCCGATGACAAGCATACCAATAACATGATGAAGCCAACACCATGCTTTAAAATATGAAGACGTGTTGTGTTTGCCCCCAAACATAACGCTTTGTATTCAGGACGTCAAGATAATTTATTTGCAGCACTTTTTGCACTTTTATGTTAGTGCCTTACTGCTAACAGGATGCATGTTTTGAAATATTTGAATTCTATACAGGCTTCTTTCTTTTCACCCTGTCATTTTGGTTAGTATTGTTGAGTAACTACAATGTGATTGATCCATCCTCAGTTTTCTACTATCACAGTCATTAAACTCTGAAACTGTTTTAAAGTCACTATTGCCCTCATGATGAAATCTCTGTGCGGTTTCTCTGGCACCTGAGTTATGAAGGAAGCCTGTATCTTTGTAGTGACTGGGTCTATTGATACACCATCCAAAGTGTAATTAATAACTTCACCAAGCTCAAAGGGATATTCAATGTCTTTTTTTAACCCATCTACCAATAGGTTCCCTTCTTTGCGAGGCATTGGGAAAACGTCCCTGGTCTTTGTGGATGAATACGTGTTTGAAATGAACTGCTCGACTAGGAGATCTTACAGATAATTGTATATGTGGGGTACAGAGATGAGGTAGTCTTTCAAAATCACATTACACACTAGTATTGCACAAAGTGAGTCAATGCAACTTAAGATAGGACTTGTTAAGCACATTTTTACTCCTGAATTTATTACTCTTGCCGTAACAAATGTGTTGAATACTTATTGAATCAATCTTATTGAATTAGTTAACATTTCTAAAAACATAATTCAACTTTGACATTATGGGGTATTGTGTGTAGGCCAGTGACACAAATCTCAGGCTGTAACACAGCAACATTTGGAACAAGTCAAGGGGTGTGAATACTGAAGGCACTGTATGTAATATTCTGTGTTTCAAATCGAATCAAATCAAATTTTATTTGTCACATACACATGGTTAGCAGATGTTAATGCGAGTGTAGCAAAATGCTTGTGCTTCTAGTTCCGACAATGCAGTAATAACCAACAAGTAATCTAACTAACAATTCCTAAACTACTGTCTTATACACAGTGTAAGGGGATAAAGAACATGTACATAAGGATATATGAATGAGTGATGGTACAGAGCAGCATAGGCAAGATACAGTAGATGGTATCGAGTACAGTATATACATATGAGATGAGTATGTAAACAAAGTGGCATAGTTAAAGTGGCTAGTGATACATGTATTACATAAGGATGCAGTCGATGATATAGAGTACAGTATATACGTATGCATATGAGATGAATAATGTAGGGTAAGTAACATTATATAAGGTAGCATTGTTTAAAGTGGCTAGTGATATATTTACATCATTTTCCATCAATTCCCATTATTAAAGTGGCTGGAGTTGAGTCAGTGTCAGTGTGTTGGCAGCAGCCACTCAATGTTAGTGGTGGCTGTTTAACAGTCTGATGGCCTTGAGATAGAAGCTCAGGATTCTTTCTTTTCACCCTGTCATTTTGGTTAGTATTGTTGAGTAACTACAATTGTTATTACGGGTCTCGTCCTGTGTATTGTTATTACGGGTCTCGTCCTGTGTATTGTTATTACGGGTCTCGTCCTGTGTATTGTTATTACGGGTCTCGTCCTGTGTATTGTTATTACGGGTCTCGTCCTGTGTATTGTTATTATGGGTCTCGTCCTGTGTATTGTTATTACGTGTCTCGTCCTGTGTATTGTTATTACGTGTCTTGTCCTGTGTATTGTTATTACGGGTCTCGTCCTGTGTATTGTTATTACGGGTCTCATCCCATGTATTTATTAGAGGCTTACACCTCGGTCTTTTGTTTGGGTTACATCCGTGTTATGTATATACACGTGTTTGTTTTGGGCTTCGTCCCCATTACGTACTCTATTTTGGTTAGGGACATTTTTAAAAATCCTGCGCCTGTCTCCTATCAGTATACAACGTGGCAGATTAACGTAAGGAATTTGAAATTATTCATACTTTTACTTTTGATACTTAAGTATATTTGAGCAATTACATTTACTTTTGATACTTAACGATATTTAAAACCAAATACTTTTAGTTTTTTACGCAAGTACTATTTAACTGGGGGACTTTCACTTTTACATTAGTTATTTTCTATTAAGGTATCTTTATTTTTACTCAAGTATGACATTTGGATACTTTTTCCAAAACTGTTAGTCTTCGCAGAAGTGCTTACTTGTGCAATGTCATTACAAAAGGCAATTAAACCATTTTTACATTGGTAAAATGTATCTTTTCTGCATTGTTCCGTAGATTACAGGTGTTATATATCTGGATTTAGCTAATATGTTGATGCATGGTAGATTTTCTAAGTGTTTTATAAAAATAAAGCTTATTGATACCCTCATCCTAGTCAGGTGGGCAGACAGAGTAAGTATCCTTCTTTGTCTGGGACTTGACTCAACTGCATAGCTAATGTGATGAGTAATAAGACACACTTCTGTTCTTCCATTAAAAGCAAAGCAGTCAATGGAGAGAGTGTGGGAAACCCAGGAAAACTCATTCACAGAGCCTCTTTGGGACAATAGACTCAGACCCCTACGGGGGGGTCAAGGGATAGGGAGAGGAATTTTGATTGTGAATCCTAGGCCTATGTTTAGTAAATGTTCACATAATATCCAAAACCAAAAAGTATATAATGTATCTGGTGAAAATCTTAAAAGTCTTATTTTGAAATGTATTGTTACAGTCCTTATACTAATGCTGATGAATTAAGGCCAATAATAACTTGCTGTATGGTTAACCCTTCAGGATTTTTTATTAAACTTGTTGCTTATTGTATAGGCTACCAAGACTATATCAAATAGTGAAAATATTTGTATTTACCATCATCTAAATTGGCAAATATCTAAGAAACAAACTTAACCCCAGGGGCTTGATGGGAACTGCTTGTGTAGAGACAATGCCATTTAACAAGGCATACTAAACGGTGATTTGCCTATTTGGTTCCATATTTTTTTTTTTACACTATTCCTATCTTTCTGGAAGGAAATCTTATTATTTTATGTCATTTGTAATAACATGAAATGTTTCCTTGAAAATATAGCTATTGTCTAGGACAAAGAGAATCATGTTCAGCTTAAAAACCATTTAGAAAACAGATTGAATTGCAGACATTGACTTGGACTAACTTGGATACACGGTCTGTACCTCTAAGAGTATGTGTTGAATCAGCCAGTGCAGGAATTTCCCCTCCAGAATCCAGATGGTCTGTGATGTCAGAATCGGTCTATCATATAACACAGATCCAATAGCCATCACTAATGGTCCACCGAGCACCTTTTGTAGTGCATTGATCACAGCACACAGGACTTAGTGTGGGAAACTCAGATCAGCTCTCTACTCACACTGACCACCAGGCTTAAGCCAGAGAACACATCTGCTACCTCTGGACTTCCAAAACCCAAAGTGTATTCCCTCCACTCTGAATAATAGGAACAGTATTGCAACATTTCTCTCAAAAAGTTATGAGAAATGATGAATGAGAAATGATGAAGTCATTCCAATATCAATCTACATTTTGATCATATTGCTATTTTCTCTGTCTTCTATAAGAATTCATCCCATTATGCTAATTATGCTACTTCATTATAATGAAAAAAAAAACATTTAGCATGAATAATTATGAATTCATCTCAGACGTGTACAAACCTTTTACGGATAAAGAAAACACGCAAACAAGCTAAAATACTGAATTTGCACAGAATTGGCAGGAATCCATTTTTCTATTCAGGATTACAAATAAAGAGGTCATATTCATAATGCAGTCATCAAATACAATACAGAAGGCTACGAATCTTCCAATAAAATGTATAAGAAAGCAGTGTAAGTTTTAATGCAGAAGGTATGAGTCAGTCCCGCACGTGTAAGTTTTGATGATGAGCGTGTGTACTGTCTGTGTCATTGATCCATTAGGCAGGAAATCTGGGGGTCACCACTTTCCCAGATTCACACAGCGCTCCGAGTCACTCTCCATCACCCCCCACCCCTCCACCTGTTCCCCTGAGACGTGACCATTGTCCCCAGCATTTAGAACCCAAGTTCCCCCATTGGCTACAGACTGTGAGAAACTCCAACAAACCCAAGACCCACACATTCATATGCAGATTTGGGACTATATATAGGAGAGATGAAACCAGTAGAGATCAGATTCACTTTCTACACAGAGACCTCTACAGCACAGAGATCAAGCCCTGGCACCTACAATCACTTCAGCCATGATCTACTCTAAGGAGCACCTGACTCTGACAAACAAGGTAAATTGAAATTACATCTTGCTTTATGATTCGGTTCTTGATAATAGTTGTCATATTTTTATCAGACCTCTGATATATTTTAGAACAATGTTATAAATGACTCTCCTTATTTTTTTGCAGATTAGAAAGCCAGTCGTGGAGAAGTTACGCAGAGATCGTATCAACAGCAGCATTGAGCAGCTCAAGTCTCTCCTGGGTCCAGAGATCCTCAACCAGCAGTCTGACTCCAAGCTGGAGAAAGCAGACATCCTGGAGATGACAGTTTGCTTGCTGAGACGACAGAAACAGTACCAGCCAGTGAGCTCATCCTCATGCTCAGCACCTGTCAATCAGGGTTACTCCAGATGTGTCCAAGAGATTGTACACTTCCTGTCCACAGATGAGGTGAAGACACCATCTCAGAGAAAATTGCTGAGCCACTTGCTGCTGGACTTTCAGAGCCTGCAAACATTATCTGATAAGAACAGAAGGGAGAGTGACCTGCCTCAGCTGAGCTCCCCAGCCCAGCACAGCATCAGCAAAGAGAAGGGTCCAGTTAACAGCGCCCTCTGGAGGCCCTGGTAGAGTCCTACAGACTGGAGCTCCACTCTCAGACAAGCACAATGGACCATGTTGGTCTAAGAATAATGTTATGGATGTTAGACAGTAATGAGAATAGGAAGAGATCTTCTTCCTCATCTGCTCAAGCAGGACATTTCCTACTCCACATTACTGACGATTTCATCCTCATTTTCTGCATTTGCAGGAGTTTATACTATAGGTTTTAGTTTTAATGAAAAGGACATTTAACAATGTCAGTATTTTAATTATCCTCTCTTGATTACAAGAGCATCAATATAATCTTCTGTTTTTATTTTCGTTTCACGAATAAGATTCTATTTCATTTTTATAAAGTGAATATATTTTGTATTTTTTCCTGTGGAAAAATAATAATTTATGATATGGTGTTCACTGTCTTCCTAGTGGAAAGACTAGTGAAGAAATGTAATTCTTATTTGCCCTGTTTTGATATTGATATTAAAACATGCAAACAGCATCGTATGTCATAATTAAAAAAAATGATATCTGCAATTAAGTCAGAATAAGTTACTTCCTCTCGATTGTGAGAGGAGCTAAAACATATGTAATGGTTTGTGTCACTATGTGAGTTTATCAGTATCACTCGCATTCCAAGAAGTTATTGTCAAGCTTGAAAACATGTTTTCAAAATGAATGTAAATCTTCAAATCAAGTTGATGCGAATAAAAACAATCATCGAAAACAATTCTTATGTTTGTTTGATTAATTACACTCCATTGAAATTTCAAATGTCTAAATCTTTATTTATTTTTATTTTTTATGTCCCCCCTGATGTACAGTACGTACTTCCCTGCACATTAGTAGTGCAGGAAATACACAAATTCGTATGCTGCTTATTTCTTGTGACTACAAGCGAAAATATACAGAAATATAAATTATCCAGAAAACAAATTATTTATCATGAGAGGGCAGTGGTGATTTTAGCATGTAAATCTTGGTGGGGCAAACTCTCCACTTTTCTTTAGATGTCGGCCAGCAAAGCCACTACACAATACAATACAACAGTAAACAATACAGTCATTTCACTTTTACCGTGACCAGTGGGGATTTTAGAACGTAAATCTTGGTGCGGCAAACTCTAATAAGTATTTTGTATGCATGCCAACAAAGTCACTACACAACACTAAACAATACATAAATTACACTATAACGGGGCCCACATGAAGCTGTCCCAAAAGTAGAGCTTTCTTTTCAGCACCATGGAGTGAATCCTTACAACTGCTACACCTGGCTATCAAGCAGAACCTTGTCTGTGAAACAGTTCATTCAGCCTCTTTACTGCCTTTTAAAAAACATAGCTGATATGTCTGACTTGCTTAAACAAATGTGATTTCTATTGACAATTGAGATGTACAAACTATGGCATAAGGGGACTATGAGAGGATAAGAGGCAATCTGTCATTTTGATTAAGACATTAATGAGTGAGCTCGGAAGGACGTAGTCAACATAACTATTTGTTCAGCACAAAATTCTCCCTGTACACCAAGTCAGAACCATAAAGGGGTCGTATAAACAGACAATGAAAGCTCTTACGATATTTGCTGATTACATTTCTCTAAAACAGGCTATAGGCTACATGTCACCACCAAGTCAGAACAGTAGGCTAAGTTATGAGGGGGAATGGGACCAAATTATTAGGGTGAGGCACATGGGCTATTAACAGTTTACTACACAACCAGTGGGGACCCGTCATTTAGGGCAGGTGGGGCAGAGTTTTGAGTCCCACATTTTTGGAACGTCACATATCAATTTGCAAACATCGTAAAAAAATAAAATAACCATTGAGTTAGTAAAGCCGCATACAAACATGGTCTCTTTTTTGTTACAGTATACATATCTCCCTGGCATATTACATCATTTATGCTGCAGGATACAATACATTTTTAGACTCACCTTGTCTGGTTTGTGCCGTGGCGGAGATCTTTGTGGGCTATACTCGGCCTTGTCTCAGGATGGTAAGTTGATGGTTGAAGATATCCCTCTAGTGGTATGGGGGCTGTGCTTTGGCAAAGTGGGTGGGGTTGTATCTTTCCTGTTTGGCCCTGTCCAGGGATATCCTCAGATGGGGCCACAGTGTCTCCTGACCCCTCCTGTCTCAGCCTCCAGTATTTATGCTGCAGTAGTTTATGTGTCGGGGGGCTAGGGTCAGTTTGTTATATCTGGAGTACTTCTCCTGTCTTATCCGGTGTCCTGTGTGAATTTAAGTATGCTCTCTCTAATTCTCTCTTTCTCTCTTTCTTTCTCTCTCTCAGAGGACCTGAGCCCTAGGACCATGCCTCAGGACTACCTGGCATGATGACTCCTTGCTGTCCCTAGTCCACCTGGCTGTGCTGCTGCTCCAGTTTCAACTCTTCTGCCTGGGGTTATGGAATCCTGACCTGTTCACCGGACATGCTACCTGTACCAGACCTGCTGTTTTCAAATCTCTAGAGGCAGCAGGAGTGGTAGAGATACTCTTAATGATCAGCTATGAAAAGCCAACTGACATTTACTCCTGAGGTGCTGACTTGCTGCACCCTCGACAACTACTGTGATTATTAATATTTGACCATGCTGGTCATTTATGAGCATTTGAACATCTTGGTCATGTTCTGTTATAATCTCCACCCGGCACAGCCAGAAGAGGACTGGCCACCCCTCATAGCCTGGTTCCTCTCTAGGTTTCTTTCTAGGTTTTGGCCTTTCTAGGGAGTTTTCCTAGGCACCCTGCTTCTACACCTGCATGGCTTGCTGTTTGGGGTTTTAGGCTGGGTTTATGTACAGCACTTTGAGATATCAGCTGAAGGGCTATATAAATAAATTTGATTTCATTTGATTTTGATTTGTTGTGCTTTAATCACTTGAACAGGAAGGTGACACGGCGGTCCTTGTGGGAAAAGTTTGTCATCAAACTTTTTCATTAAAGTCTGGCATTCTCTGGATTTTTGGTGCTTTCAAGACAAACAGGAACTCCGAAACAAGGTAAAATCATGACGTCAGTGATCTTCAGCTTAGAGCTCTAGAAAGGGGCCCCAGTTACTGACTTGGAATTCCGGGTTGGATGAAAACACATTTTCCCAGTCGGAGCTCATTTTTTTCTGAGTTCCCAGTTGTCTTGAACTCACTGAAGTCTGGGATTTCCCAGTTCCGAGTTTTCAGTAGTTTTGAATGCGTCAGAAGTCATGCTGAATTGACAGCATGGCCAACGTATTCAACCTTTTCTGGTCCATGGTGTTGAATGTTTATCTTTTTAAGCTTGGAAAAGAGACCCTAAAACCCAGATTTGGACCACACACCCTCTCCACTGAATAGGAGGCAAGTGATTGCTTTGCAACGCTTGCGGTTAGCCACTGATTCCTTCCAACACACTTATTAGTGAATTTGCGATTTCCAACTTGTTGTGTTGATGTCTAATGGTTGATGAACACCGATACATTTTATCTATAATTTCTCTTCATATTACAAGGATGGAAAGGATTTGCCAGTAGATTGTTGACGTGATTCACGATGATGACTGCATGTCTAAATTGCTAGCTAAGATTTTGAAAGTATGACGTTGACCTGATCAGTCTTATCAAAGCTATGGTAGATTTTACATCATTGTATCTGTGACCAATGTCCTTGAGCCTTCTTGGATGGGCACTTCTAATGTAACTCTATGGCAGCACCCAATGGGCTTGAATTTTCAAGCTCTCTCTGTAGATTTTACAGTGTCCCCATGAGTGATAGAACACTGAGCCAATCACGGCGCAACTAGAGGAATAAATAAAATAATAATAATAATAATAATTGGCCCCACCTGCCTTGAATGAGGGGTCGCCACTGTGAGAGGGCAATAAACAATAACAATAGTACTGCTGCACACTCCAAGAAAGGTTCAAATCTTACCTTTCTGGTAAAACATTTTTTATAAATTGCTGAAGTGTATTCACTTTTGAGGATACAAGCTCAAGTACACAGTACAAATATGATCAAAGTATGAAAATATGAAATATTTTATATGACGTATTTCCTATTCAACACAATTGAATAAATAAGTCTTCAAATGACTTATACGCTTTCTAAATTTAGTATAATCAAATTATAAAATGACTACCTGTTACGAAAAATGAGTGAGGAGGTGTGGAGTCAGGC
>NW_027014946.1:0-12481 GCF_036934945.1 Oncorhynchus masou masou | reverse complement strand
CCTCCCTCTCTCGCTATCCTCTTCCCTCCCCTCTCGCTATCCTCTTCCCTCCTCTCTCGCTATCCTCTTCCCTCCCTCTCTCGCTATCCTCTTCCCTCCCTCTCTCGCTATCCTCTTCCCTCCCTCTCTCGCTATCCTCTTCCCTCCCTCTCTCGCTATCCTCCCTCCCTCTCTCGCTATCCTCTTCCTCCCTCTCGCTATCCTCTTCCCCCTCCCTCTCTCGCTATCCTCTTCCCTCCCTCTCTCGCTATCCTCTTCCCTCCCTCTCTATCCTCTTCCTCCCTCTCTCGCTATCTCCTCTCTCTCGCTATCCTCTTCCCTCCCTCTCTCGCTATCCTCTTCCCTCCCTCTCTCGCTATCCTCTTCCTCCCTCTCTCGCTATCCTCTTCCCTCCCTCTCTCGCTATCCTCTTCCCTCCCTCTCGCTATCCTCTTCCTCCCTCTCTCGCTATCCTCTCTTCTATCTCTCTCGCTATCCTCTTCTCTATCTCTCTCTATTATCCTCTTCTCTCTCTCTCGCTTATCCTCTTCTCTCTCTTCCTCTCCTCTTCTCTATCCTCTGTGTGTGTCTCTTCTCTCTCTCTCGCTATCCTCTTCCCTCTCTCTCTCTCTCTCTCGCTGTCCTCTTCCTTCTCTCTCTATCCCCTTCTCTCTCTATCCTCTTCTCTCTCTTGCTATCCTCCCCTCTCTCTCTTGCTATCCTCCGGTCTCTCTCTTGCTATCCTCTTCCCTCTCTCTGCTATCCTCTTCCCTCTCTTGCTATCCTCTTCCCTCTCTCTTGCTATCCTCTTCCCTCTCTCTGCTATCCTCTTCTCTCTCTCTCGCTATCCTCTTCTCTCTCTCTCTCGCTATCCTCTTCCTCTCTCTCTCTCGCTATCCTCTTCCCTCTCTCGCTATCCTCTTCCCTCTCTCCCTGCTATCCTCTTCCCTCTCTCTTGCTATCCTCCTTCCCTATCTCTCGCTATCCTCTTCTCTCTCTCTCGCTATCCTCTTCTCTCTCTCTCCTCTTCTCTCGCTATCCTCTTCTCTCTCTCTCTCGCTATCCTCTTCTCTCTCTCTCTCGCTATCCTCTTCTCTCTCTCTATCCTCTTCTCTCTCTCTCTCGCTATCCTCTTCTCTCTCTCTCTCGCTATCCTCTTCTCTCTCTCTCTCGCTATCCTCTTCTCTCTCTCTCTCGCTATCCTCTTCTCTCTCTATCTCCGGTCTCGCTTCCCTCTTCCCTCTCTCCTCGCTCTCCTCTTGCCCTCTTCTCTCGCTATCCTCTCTTCTCTCTCTCTCTCTCGCTATCCCTTCTC
Organism: Oncorhynchus masou masou; assembly: GCF_036934945.1. Lineage (NCBI taxonomy): Eukaryota > Metazoa > Chordata > Actinopteri > Salmoniformes > Salmonidae > Oncorhynchus > Oncorhynchus masou. The sequence continues at coordinate 11,187 of NW_027014946.1, read as the reverse complement.
TCTCTCTCGCTATCCTCTTCCCTCTCTCTCGCTTATCCTCTTCCCTCTCTCTCGCTATCCTCTTCTCTCTCTCGCTATCCTCTTCTCTCTCTCCTCTTCTCTCTCCTCTTCTCTCTCCTCTTCTCTCTCGCTATCCTCTTCTCTCTCTCTCTCGCTATCCTCTTCTCTCTCTCTCTCGCTATCCTCTTCTCTCTCCTCTCCTCTCTCTCTATCCTCGCTATCCTCTTCTCTCTCTCTCTCTCGCTATCCTCTTCTCTCTCTCTCTCGCTATCCTCTTCTCTCTCTCTCTCGCTATCCTCTTCTCTCTCTCTCTCGCTATCCTCTTCCCTCTGTCTCGCTATCCTCTTCTCCCTCTCTCGCTATCCTCTTCTCCCTCTCTCGCTATCCTCTTCTCTCTCTCTCCTCTTCTCTCGCTATCCTCTTCTCTCTCTCTCGCTATCCTCTTCTCTCTCTCTCGCTATCCTCTTCTCTCTCTCTCCTCTTCTCTCGCTATCCTCTTCTCTCTCTCTCGCTATCCTCTTTTCTCTCTCTCTCGCTATCCTCTTTTCTCTCTCTCTCGCTATCCTCTTCTCTCTCTCTCGCTATCCTCTTCTCTCTCTCTCTCGCTTTTTCTTCCCTCTCTCTCTCGCGCTATCCTCTTCCCTCTCTCTCTCGCGCTATCCTCTTCCCTCTCTCTCTCTCGCTATCCTCTTCCCTCTCTCTCTCGCGCTATCCTCTTCCCTCTCTCTCTCGCGCTATCCTCTTCCCTCTCTCTCTCGCGCTATCCTCTTCCCTCTCTCTCTCGCTCCTCTTCCCTCTCTCTCTCTCGCGCTATCCTCTTCCCTCTCTCTCGCTATCCTCTTCTCTCTCTCTCGCTATCCTCTTCTCTCTCTCTCGCTATCCTCTTCTCTCTCTCTCTCTCGCTATCCTCTTCTCTCTCTCTCTCTCGCTATCCTCTTCTCTCTCTCTCTCTCTCGCTATCCCTTCCCTCTCTCTCTCGCTATCCTCTTCCCTCTCTCGCTATCCTCTTCTCTCTCTCTCTCTCTCTATCCTCTTCCCTCTCTCTCTCTCTATCCTCTTCTCTCTCTCTCTCGCTATCCTCTTCCCTCTCTCTCTCGCTATCCTCTCTTCTCTCTCTCTCTCTCTCTCGCTATCCTTCTCTCTCTCTCTCTCTCTCTCTCGCTATCCTCTTCCCTCTCTCTCTCGCTATCCTCTTCTCTCTCTCTCTCTCGCTATCCTCTTCCCTCTCTCTCTCGCTATCCTCTTCCTCTCTCTCTCGCTATCCTCTTCCCTCTCTCTCTCTATCCTCTTCTCTCTCTCTCTCTCTCTCGCTATCCTCTTCCCTCTCTCTCTCGCTATCCCTCTCTCTCTCTCTCGCTATCCTCTTCTCTCTCTCTCTCGCTATCCTATCCCTCTTCTCCCTCTCTCTCTCGCTATCCTCTTCTTCTCTCTCTCTCTCTCGCTATCCTCTTCTCTCTCTCTCTCGCTATCCTCTTCCCTCTCTCTCTCGCTATCCTCTCTCGCTATCCCTCTCTCTCTCTCGCTATCCTCTTCCCTCTCTCTCTCGCTATCCTCTTCTCTCTCTCTCTCTGCTATCCTCTTCTCTCTCTCGCTATCCTCTTCCCTCTCTCTCTCGCTTTCTCTCTCTCTCTCTCGCTCCTCTTCTCTCCTCTCTTCCTCTTCTCTCTCTCTCTCTCGCTATCCCTTCTCTCTCTCGCTCTCTCTCTCACTATCCTCTCTATCCTCTCACTATCCTCTTCTCTCTCTCTCTCTATCCTCTTCTCTCTCGCTATCCTCTTCTCTCTCGCTCTCTCACTATCCTCTTCTCTCTCGCTATCCTCGTCTCTCTCTCTCGCTATCCTCGTCTCTCTCTCTCGCTATCCTCGTCTCTCTCTCTCTCGCTATCCTCGTCTCTCTCTCTCGCTATCCTCTTCTCTCTCTTTCGCTATCCTCTTCTCTCTCTTTCGCTATCCTCTTCTCTCTCTCTCGCTATCCTCTTCTCTCTCTCTCTCGCTATCCTCTTCCCTCTCTCTCTCGCTATCCTCTTCTCTCTCTCTCTCGCTATCCTCTTCTCTCTCTCTCTCTCTCTCGCTATCCTCTTCTCTCTCGCTATCCTCTTCTCTCTCTCTCTCGCTATCCTCTTCCCTCTCTCTCTCGCTATCCTCTTCTCTCTCTCTCTCTTGCTATCCTCTTCCCTCTCTCTCTCGCTATCCTCTTCCCTCTCTCTCTCGCTATCCTCTTCTCTCTCTCTCTCTTGCTATCCTCTTCTCTCTCTCGCTATCCTCTTCTCTCTCTCTTTCTCTCTTGCTCTCTCTCTCGCTATCCTCTTCTCTCTCTCTCTCTCTTGCTATCCTCTTCTCTCTCTCTCTCGCTATCCTCTTCTCTCTCTCGCTCTCTCTCTCACTATCCTCTTCTCTCTCTCTCTCTATCCTCTTCTCTCTCGCTATCCTCTTCTCTCTCGCTCTCTCACTATCCTCTTCTCTCTCGCTATCCTCGTCTCTCTCTCTCGCTATCCTCGTCTCTCTCTCTCTCGCTATCCTCTTCCCTCTCTCTCTCGCTATCCTCTTCCCTCCCTCTCTCGCTATCCTCTTCCCTCCCTCTCTCGCTATCCTCTTCCCTCCCTCTCTCGCTATCCTCTTCCCTCCCTATCTCGCTATCCTCTTCCCTCCCTCTCTCGCTATCCTCTTCCCTCCCTCTCTCGCTATCCTCTTCCCTCCCTCTCTCGCTATCCTCTTCCCTCCCTCTCTCGCTATCCTCTTCCCTCCCTCTCTCGCTATCCTCTTCCCTCCCTCTCTCGCTATCCTCTTCCCTCCCTCTCTCGCTATCCTCTTCCCTCCCTCTCTCGCTATCCTCTTCCCTCCCTCTCTCGCTATCCTCTTCCCTCCCTCTCTCGCTATCCTCTTCTCCCTCTCTCGCTATCCTCTTCTCCCTCTCTCGCTATCCTCTTCTCCATCTCTCGCTATCCTCTTCTCTATCTCTCTCGCTATCCTCTTCTCTATCTCTCTCGCTATCCTCTTCTCTATCTCTCTCTCTCCTCTTCTCTCTCTCTCTCGCTATCCTCTTCTCTCTCTATCCTCTTCTCTCTCTTGCTATCCTCTGTGTGTGTGTGTCTCTCTCTCTCTCTCTCTCGCTATCCTCTTCCCTCTCTCTCTCTCTCGCTGTCCTCTTCCTTCTCGCTCTATCCCCTTCTCTCTCTATCCTCTTCTCTCTCTTGCTATCCTCCGGTCTCTCTCTTGCTATCCTCCGGTCTCTCTCTTGCTATCCTCCGGTCTCTCTCTTGCTATCCTCTTCCCTCTCTCTTGCTATCCTCTTCCCTCTCTTGCTATCCTCTTCCCTCTCTCTTGCTATCCTCTTCCCTCTCTCTCTCGCTATCCTCTTCCCTCTCTCTCTCGCTATCCTCTTCCCTCTCTCTCTCGCTATCCTCTTCCCTCCCTCTCTCGCTATCCTCTTCCCTCCCTCTCTCGCTATCCTCTTCCCTCCCTCTCTCGCTATCCTCTTCCCTCCCTCTCTCGCTATCCTCTTCCCTCCCTCTCTCGCTATCCTCTTCCCTCCCTCTCTCGCTATCCTCTTCCCTCCCTCTCTCGCTATCCTCTTCCTCCCTCTCTCGCTATCCTCTTCCCTCCCTCTCTCGCTATCCTCTTCCCCTCCCTCTCTCGCTATCCTCTTCCCTCCCTCTCTCGCTATCCTCTTCCCTCCCTCTCTCGCTATCCTCTTCCCTCCCTCTCTCGCTATCCTCTTCCCTCCCTCTCTCGCTATCCTCTTCCCTCCCTCTCTCGCTATCCTCTTCCCTCCCTCTCTCGCTATCCTCTTCCCTCCCTCTCTCGCTATCCTCTTCCCTCCCTCTCTCGCTATCCTCTTCTCTATCTCTCTCTCTCCTCTTCTCTATCTCTCTCGCTATCCTCTTCTCTATCTCTCTCGCTATCCTCTTCTCTCTCTATCCTCTTCTCTCTCTTGCTATCCTCTGTGTGTGTGTGTCTCTCTCTCTCTCTCTCGCTATCCTCTTCCCTCTCTCTCTCTCTCTCTCGCTGTCCTCTTCCTTCTCTCTCTATCCCCTTCTCTCTCTATCCTCTTCTCTCTCTTGCTATCCTCCGGTCTCTCTCTTGCTATCCTCCGGTCTCTCTCTTGCTATCCTCTTCCCTCTCTCTTGCTATCCTCTTCCCTCTCTTGCTATCCTCTTCCCTCTCTCTTGCTATCCTCTTCCCTCTCTCTCGCTATCCTCTTCTCTCTCTCTCGCTATCCTCTTCTCTCTCTCTCTCGCTATCCTCTTCCCTCTCTCTCTCTCGCTATCCTCTTCCCTCTCTCGCTATCCTCTTCCCTCTCTCTTGCTATCCTCTTCCCTCTCTCTTGCTATCCTCTTCCCTATCTCTCGCTATCCTCTTCTCCCTCTCTCGCTATCCTCTTCTCTCTCTCTCCTCTTCTCTCGCTATCCTCTTCTCTCTCTCTCTCGCTATCCTCTTCTCTCTCTCTCGCTATCCTCTTCTCTCTCTCTATCCTCTTCTCTCTCTCTCTCGCTATCCTCTTCTCTCTCTCTCTCGCTATCCTCTTCTCTCTCTCTCTCGCTATCCTCTTCTCTCTCTCTCGCTATCCTCTTCTCTCTCTCTCTCTCTATCCTCTTCTCTCTCTCTCTCCCTTCTCCTCTCCTCTTCTCTCGCTATCCCTTCTCTCTCTCGCTATCCTCTTCTCTCTCGCTATCCTCTTCTCTCTCTCTCTCGCTATCCCTCTCTCTCTCTCTCTCGCTATCCCTCTCTCTCTCGCCATCCCTCTTCTCGTCTCCCTCTCTCTCTCCTCTCCTCTTCCTCCTCTTCTCTCTCGCTATCCTCTTCTCTCTCTCTCTCGCTATCCTCTTCTCTCTCTCTCTCGCTTATCCTCTCTCTCTCTCTCTCGCTCTCCTCTCTCGCTCTCTCTCTCTCGCATCCTCTTCTCCCTCTCTCTCTCGCTATCCCTCTTCTCTCTCTCGCTATCCTCTTCTCTCTCTCGCTATCCTCTTCTCTCTCTCTCTCGCTATCCTCTTCCCTCTGTCTCGCTATCCTCTTCTCCCTCTCTCGCTATCCTCTTCTCCCTCTCTCGCTATCCTCTTCTCTCTCTCTCCTCCTCTTCTCTCGCTATCCTCTTTCTCTCTCTCGCTATCCTCTTCTCTCTCTCGCTATCCTCTTCTCTCTCTCTCTCCTCTTCTCTCGCTATCCTCTTCTCTCTCTCGCTATCCTCTTCCCTCTCTCTCGCTATCCTCTTTTCTCTCTCTCTCGCTATCCCCTTCCCTCTCTCTCGCTATCCTCTTCGCTATCTCTCTCTCGCTATTTTCTTCCCTCTCTCTCGCGCTATCCTCTTCCCTCTCTCTCTCTCGCTATCCTCTTCCCTCTCTCTCGCGCTATCCTCTTCCCCTCTCTCTCTCGCTATCCTCTTCCCTCTCTCTCTCGCGCCATCCTCTTCCCTCTCTCTCTCGCGCTATCCTCTTCCCTCCCTCTCGCTATCCTCTTCCCTCTCTCTCTCGCGCTATCCTCTTCCCTCTCTCTCGCTATCCTCTTCCCTCTCCCCTCTCGCTATCCTCTTCTTCCCTCTCTCGCTATCCCTTCCCTCTCTCTCTCTCGCTATCCCCTTCTCTCTCTCTCTCTCGCTATCCTCTTCTCCCTCTCTCGCTATCCCTCTTCGCTCTCTCTCTCTCTCGCTATCCCTCTTCCCTCTCTCTCTCGCTATCCTCTTCCCCCTCTCTCGCTATCCTCTTCTCTCTCTCTCTCTCTCGCTATCCTCTTCCCTCTCTCTCTGCTATCCTCTTCCCTCTCTCTCGCTATCCTCTTCCCTCTCGCTCTCCTCGCTATCCCTTCTCTCTCTCTCTCTCTCGCTTCTCCCTCTCTCTCTCTCTCTCTCTCTCTCTCTCGCTATCCTCTTCTCTCTCTCGCTCCCTCTCTCTCCTCGCTATCCCTCTCTCTCTCTCTCGCTATCCTCTTCCTCTCTCTCTCTCGCTATCCTCTTCTCCTCTCTCTCTCGCTATCCTCTTCCCTCTCTCTCTCGCTATCCTCTTCTCTCTCTCTCTCTCGCTATCCCTCTTCTCTCTCTCTCTCTCTCGCTATCCTCTTCCCTCTCTCTCGCTATCCTCTTCCCTCTCTCTCTCGCTATCCTCTTCTCCCTCTCTCTCTCTCTCTCGCTATCCTCTTCTCTCTCTCTCTCGCTATCCTCTTCTCTCTCTCTCGCTATCCTCTTCTCTCTCTCTCTCTTGCTATCCTCTTCTCCCTCTCTCTCGCTATCCCTCTTTCTCTCTTCTCTCTCTCTTGCTATCCTCTTCTCTCTCTCGCTATCCTCTTTCTCTCTTTCTCTCTTCTCTCTCTCTCTCGCTATCCTCTTCTCTCTCTCTCTCTCTTTCTCTCTCGCTATCCTCTTCTCTCTCGCTATCCTCTCTCTCTCTCGCTCTCTCTCTCACTATCCTCTTCTCTCTCTCTCACTATCCTCTTCTCTCTCTCTCTCTATCCTCTTCTCTCTCGCTATCCTCTTCTCTCTCGCTCTCTCACTATCCTCTTCTCTCTCGCTATCCTCGTCTCTCTCTCTCGCTATCCTCGTCTCTCTCTCGCTATCCTCGTCTCTCTCTCTCTCGCTATCCTCGTCTCTCTCTCTCGCTATCCTCTTCTCTCTCTTTCGCTATCCTCTTCTCTCTCTTTCGCTATCCTCTTCTCTCTCTCTCGCTATCCTCTTCTCTCTCTCGCTATCCTCTTCTCTCTCTCTCTCGCTATCCTCTTCTCGCTATCCTCTTCTCTCTCTCTCTCTCGCTATCCTCTTCTCTCTCTCTCTCTCGCTATCCTCTTCTCTCTCTCTCTCGCTATCCTCCGGTCTCAATTCAATTCAATGGGCTTTATTGGCATTTGTAAATGTGTTAACATTGCCAAAGCATGTGAGGTAGATAATATACAAAATTGAAATAAACAATAAAAATTAACAGCAAACGTTACACATGTTATGTTTGCTGTATATATACAGTGTTGTAACAATGTACAAATGGTTAAAGTACACAAGGGAAAATAAATTAGCATAAATATGGGTTGTGTTTACAATGGTGTTTTGTTCTTCACTGGTTGCTTTTCTTGTGACCACAGGTCACAAATCTTGCTGCTGTGATGGCACACTGGAATTTCACCTAGTAGATATGGGAGTTTAGCAAAAATTGGGTTTGTTTTCGAATTCTTTGAGGATCTGTGTAATCTGAGGGAAATATGTCTCTCTAATATGGTCATACATTGGGCAGGAGGTTAGGAAGTGCAGCTCAGTTTCCACCTCATTTGTGGGCAGTGAGCACATAGCCTGTCTTCTTGAGAGCCATGTCTGCCTATGGCAGCCTTTCAATAGCAAGGCTATGCTCACTGAGTCTGTGCATAGTCAAAGCTTTCCTTAAGTTTGGGTCAGTCACAGTGGTCAGGTATTCTGCCGCTGTGTACTCTCTGTTTAGGGCCAAATAGCATTCTAGTTTGCTCTGTTTTTTTGTTAATTCTTTCTAATGTGTCAAGTAATTATCTTTTTGTTTTCTCATGATTTGATTGGGTCTAATTGTGCTGCTGTCCTGGGGCTATGTCGGGTGTGTTTGTGTTTGTGAGCAGAGCCCCAGGACCAGCTTGCTTAGGGGACTCTTCTCCAGGTTCATCTCTCTGTAGGTGATGGCTTTGTTATGGAAGGTTTGGTAATCACTTCCTTTTAGGTGGTTGTAGAATTTAACGGCTCTTTTCTGGATTTTGAGAATTAGTGGGTATCGGCCTAATTCTGCTCTGCATGCATTATTTCGTGTTCTACGTGGTACACGGAGGATATTTTTGCAGAATTCTGCATGCAGTCTCAATTTGGTGTTTATCCCATTTTGTGAAGTCTTGGTTGGTGAGCGGACCCCAGACCTCACAACCATAAAGGGCAAATGGGCCCAATATTCATGTATTTTTAGCCAGATCCTAATTGGTATGTTGAATTTTGTGTTCCCTTTGATGGCATAGAATGCCCTTTTTGCCTGGTCTCTCATCGTTCACAGCTTTGTGGAAGTTACCTGCGGCGCTGATGTTTAGGCCAAGGTATGTATAGTTTTTTTGTGTGCTCTAGGGCAATGTTGTCTAGATGGAATTTGTATTTGTGGTCCTGGCGACTGCACCTTTTTTGGAACACCATTATTTTGGTCTTACTGAGATTTACTGTCAGGGCCCAGGTCTGGCAGAATCTGTGCAGAATATCTAGGTGCTGCTGTAGGCCCTCCTTGGTTGGTGACAGAAGTACCAGATCAGATGCTCGAGGGTGAGGCTGGGTGCTGCAGACTTTTCTAGTGCCTGCGCCAATTTGTTGATATATACAGGGGGCAAAAAAGTATTTAGTCAGCCACCAATTGTGCAAGATCTCCCACTTAAAAAGATGAGAGACCTGTAATTTTCATCATAGGTACACTTCAACTATGACAGACAAAATGAGAAGAAATAAAATCCAGAAAATCACATTGTAGGATTTTTATGAATTTATTTGCAAGTAAGTATTTGGTCAATAACAAAAGTTTCTCAGTACTTTGTTATATACCCTTTGTTGGCAATGACGGAGGTCAAACGTTTTCTTTAAGTGTTCATAAGGTTTTCACACACTGTTTCTGGTATTTTGGCCCATTCATCCATATAGATCTCCTCTAGAGCAGTGATGTTTTGGGGCTGTTGCTGGGCAACACAGACTTTCAACTCCCTCCAAAGATTTTCTATGGGGTTGAGATCTGGAGACTGGCGAGGCCACTCCAGGACCTTGAAATGCTTCTACGAAGCCACCCTTCGATGCACGGGCGGTGTGTTTTGATCATTGTCATGCTGAAAGACCCAGCCACGGTTCATCGTCAATGCCCTTGTAGATGGAAGGAGGTTTTCACGCAAAATCTCACGATACATGGCCCCATTCATTATTTCCTTTACACGGATCAGTCGTCCTGGTCCCTTTGCAGGAAAACAGCCCCAAAGCATGATGTTTCCACCCCATGCTTCACAGTAGGTATGGTGTTCTTTGGATGCAACTCAGCATTCTTTGTCCTCCAAACACGACGAGTTGAGTTTTATCAAAAGTTCTATTTTGGTTTCATCTGACCATATGACATTCTCCTAATCTTCTTCTGATCATCCAAATGCTCTCTAGCAAACTTCAGACGGCCTGGACATGGACTGGCTTAAGCAGGGGGACACGTCTGGCACTGCAGGATTTGAGTCCCTGGCGGCGTAGTGTGTTACTGATGGTAGGCTTTGTTACTTTGGTCCCAGCTCTCTGCAGGTCATTCACTAGGTCCCCGGGTTCTGGGATTTTTGCTCACCATTCTTTGTGATCATTTTGACCCCACGGGGGGAGATCTTGCATGGAGCCCCAGATCGAGGGAAATTATCAGTGGTCTTGTAGGTCTTCCATTTCCTAATAATTGCTCCCACAGTTGATTTCTTCAAACCAAGCTGCTTATCTATTGCAGATTCAGTCTTCCCAGCCTGGTGCAGGTCTACAATTTTGTTTCTGTGTCCTTGACTGCTCTTTGGTCTTGGCCATAGTGGAGTTTGGAGTGTGACTGTTTGAGGTTGTGGACAGTTGTCTTTTATACTGATAACAAGTTTAAAAAGGGTGCCATTAATACAGGTAACGAGTGGAGGACAGAGGAGCCTCTTTAAAGAAGAAGTTACAGGTCTGTGAGAGCCAGAAATCTTGCTTGTTTGTAGGTGACCAAATACTTATTTTCCACCATAATTTGCAAATAAATTCATAAAAAAATCCTACAATGTCATTTTCTGGATTTTTTTTCTTCTCATTTTGTCTGTCATAGTTGAAGTGTACCTATGATGAAAATTACAGGCCTCATCTTTTAAGTGGGAGATCTTGCACAATTGGTGGCTGACTAAATACTTTTTGCTCCACTGTATGTCTCTCTCTCTCTCGCTATCCTCCAGTCTCTCTCTCAATTTAATTGACTTTATTGACATGGCAATTACATTACTACTTACATTGTGAAAGTTTTCATATCGCAAAATGAAATCAAAATATATATTTATATATAAAATATATATTTATTTATAAATAAATGGTGGGACCAACAGCAATAATAATAGTAGTAGTGGACATGGGATTAAAATTAACAACTACAACAATATTAATGAGAACAACAATAAATTAAAGCTATGGTAGTAGACCAGTGTCAACATGACTGAGAAGACCCATGACGTGGTATGAAAGACAAAACAAAACCAGATGGGAAATATAATCAACGTTACTTTGCACTTTTCACTGGCTGTCCCTCAGGGTGTGGTAGGAGGACACATATTTGGCTGCCAAAACTGCACATTTTTGCTTTTCACCCAATAAATATTTTATTTTTCTTCATATTTTATAGTTTCAAATTCTTTTGTATTGAATTATAATTTTGGGAAAGATATATTATCTTAGGTCTGAGTATTTGTCACAGTGTAATAGGAAATGCAGCTCTGTCTCTACCTCTCCTGGAGCAGAGTGAGCCCCGCCTGTCCTCTCTGGGCAGCCAGGTTTGTCTGTGACGACTGTCTCTTGCCAGACTGTGCTCACGGAGTCTGTACCGAGTCGTTGTTTTCTCAGTTTCTATCAGTCACAGCGGTCAGATAGTTGCTCATGTACTGTCTGTTTAGAGCCAAATCATTGAAGTTTACTTTTGATTTTTGCGCCTTTACAATAGTATATATATCCTATTGTAAAGACGCCGCAAAAAATCAAAGGAAACTTCAATGATATTTGGCTCTAAACAGACAGTACATGGTACAATATATATTATATATATATTTATATATATATGTATATTAATATGTATATATTAATATGTATATATTAATATGTATATATTAATATGTATATATTAATATGTATATATATTAATATATATAAATATATATTTATATAAATATATATATATTTATATACATATATTTATATATAAATATATATATTTATATTTATATATTTAAATATTTATATTTATATATTTATATTATGTGTATATATGTATATATATGTATTTATATGTATTTATATGTATTTATATATATATGTATTTATATGTATTTATATATATATATATGTATTTATATATATATGTATGTATGTATATGTATTTATATATATGTATGTATATGTATTTATATATATATATGTATGTATATGTATTTATATATATATATGTATGTATATGTATTTATATATATGTATGTATATGTGTATATA
>NW_027014945.1:0-12485 GCF_036934945.1 Oncorhynchus masou masou | reverse complement strand
TATAGAGCAGGACTCCTTAGATACCAACATAGGGATGGACTGTATAGAGCAGGACACCTTAGATACCAACATAGGGATGGACTGTATAGAGCAGGACACCTTAGATACCAACATAGGGATGGACTGTATATATAGAGCAGTACACCTTAGATACCAACATAGGGATGGACTGTATATATAGAGCAGGACACCTTAGATACCAACATAGGGATGGACTGTATAGAGCAGGACACCTTAGATACCAACATGGGGATGGACTGTATATATAGAGCAGGACACCTTAGATACCAACATAGGGATGGACTGTATAGAGCAGGACACCTTAGATACCAATATAGGGATGGACTGTATAGAGCAGGACACCTTAGATACCAACATAGGGATGGACTATATATATAGAGCAGGACACCTTAGATACCAACATAGGGATGGACTATATATATAGAGCAGGAAACCTTAGATACCAACATAGGGATGGACTATATATATAGAGCAGGACACCTTAGATGCCAACATAGGGATGGACTGTATAGAGCAGGACACCTTAGATACCAACATAGGGATGGACAATATAGAGCAGGACACCTTAGATACCAACATAGGGATAGACTATATATATAGAGCAGGAAACCTTAGATACCAACATAGGGATGGACTATATATATAGAGCAGGAAACCTTAGATACCAACATAGGGATGGACTATATATAGAGCAGGACTACCTTAGATACCAACATAGGGATGGACTGTATAGAGCAGGACACCTTAGATACCAACATAGGGATGGACTGTATAGAGCAGGACACCTTAGATACCAACATAGGGATGGACTGTATAGAGCAGGACACCTTAGATACCAACATAGGATGGACTGTATAGAGCAGGACACCTTAGATACCAACATAGGGATGGACTGTATATATAGAGCAGGACACCTTAGGATACCAACATAGGGATGGACTGTATAGAGCAGGACACCTTTAGATACCAACATAGGGATGGACTGTATAGAGCAGGTCACCTTAGATACCAACATAGTGATGGACTGTATAGAGTAGACACCTAGATACCAACATAGGGATGGACTGTATAGCAGGACACCTTAGATACCAACATAGGGATGGACTGTACAGAGCAGGACACCTTAGATACCAACATAGGGATGGACTGTATAGAGCAGGACTCCTTAGATAGCAACATAGGGATGGACTGTATAGAGCAGGTCACCTTAGATACCAACATAGGGATGGACTGTATAGAGCAGGACACCTTAGATACCAACATAGGGATGGACTGTACAGAGCAGGACACCTTAGATACCAACATAGTGATGGACTGTATAGAGCAGGACACCTTAGATACCAACATAGGGATGGACTGTATAGCAGGACACCTTAGATACCAACATAGGGATGGACTGTATAGAGCAGGACACCTTAGATACCAACATAGGGATGGACTGTATAGAGCAGGTGACACCTTAGATACCAACATAGGGATGGACTGTATAGAGGCAGGACACCTTAGATACCAACATAGGGATGGACTGTATAGAGCAGGACACCTTAGATACCAACATAGGGATGGACTGTAGGAGCAGGACACCTTAGATACCACCATAGGGATGGACTGTATAGAGCAGGACTCCTTAGATACCAACATAGGGATGGACTGTATAGAGCAGGACACCTTAGATACCAACATAGGGATGGACTGTATAGAGCAGGACACCTTAGATACCAACATAGGGATGGACTGTATAGAGCAGGACACCTTAGATACCAACATAGGGATGGACTATATATATAGAGCAGGACACCTTAGATACCAACATAGGGATGGACTATATATATAGAGCAGGACACCTTAGATACCAACATAGGGATGGACTGTATAGAGCAGGACACCTTAGATACCAACATATGGATGGACTCTATAGAGCAGGACACCTTAGATACCAACATAGGGATGGACTGTATAGAGCAGGTCACCTTAGATACCAACATAGGGATGGACTGTATAGAGCAGGACACCTTAGATACCAACATAGGGATGGACTGTATAGAGCAGGTCACCTTAGATACCAACATAGGGATGGACTGTATAGAGCAGGACACCTTAGATACCAACATAGGGATGGACTGTATATATAGAGCAGGACACCTTAGATACCAACATAGGGATGGACTGTATAGAGCAGGACACCTTAGATACCAACATAGGGATGGACTGTATAGAGCAGGTCACCTTAGATATAGTGATGGACTGTATAGATACCAACATAGGGATGGACTGTATAGAGCAGGACACCTTAGATACCAACATAGGGATGGACTGTATATATAGAGCAGGACACCTTAGATACCAACATAGGGATGGACTATATATATAGAGCAGGACACCTTAGATACCAACATAGGGATGGACTGTATAGAGCAGGACACCTTAGATACCAACATAGGGATGGACTGTATAGAGCAGGACACCTTAGATACCAACATAGGGATGGACTGTATAGAGCAGGATCCTTAGATACCAACACAGGGATGGACTGTATAGAGCAGGACTCCTTAGATACCAACATAGGGATGGACTGTATAGAGCAGGACACCTTAGATACCAACATAGGGATGGACTGTATAGCAGGACACCTTAGATACCAACATAGGGATGGACTGTATAGAGCAGGACACCTTAGATACCAACATAGGGATGGACTGTATAGAGCAGGACACCTTAGATACCAACATAGGGATGGTCTGTATGGAGCAGGACACCTTAGATACCAACATAGGGATGGACTGTACAGATGGACTATATATATAGAGCAGGACACCTTAGATACCAACATAGGGATGGACTGTATAGAGCAGGACACCTTAGATAGCAACATAGGGATGGACTGTATAGAGCAGGTCTGTAGATACCAACATAGGGATGGACTGTATGAGCAGGACACCTTAGATACCAACATAAGGGATGGACTGTACAGAGCAGGACACCTTAGATACCAACATAGGGATGGACTGTATAGAGCAGGACACCTTAGATACCAACATAGGGATGGACTGTATAGGAGCAGGACACCTTAGATACCAACATAGGGATGGACTGTATAGAGCAGGACACCTTAGATACCAACATAGGGATGGACTGTATATATAGAGCAGGACACCTTAGATACCAACATAGGGATGGACTTTGTATAGAGCAGGACACCTTGGAGTACAACATAGGGATGGACTGTATAGAGCAGGACACCTTAGATACCAACATAGGGATGGACTGCTTATAGAGCAGGACTCCTTAGATACCAACATAGGGATGGACTGTATAGAGCAGGACTCCTTAGATACCAACATAGGGATGGACTGTATAGAGCAGGTCACCTTAGATACCAACATAGGGATGGACTGTATAGAGCAGGACACCTTAGATACCAACATAGGGATGGACTGTACAGAGCAGGACACCTTAGATACCAACATAGGGATGGACTGTATAGAGCAGGACTCCTTAGATACCAACATAGGGATGGACTGTATAGAGCAGGACACCTTAGATACCAACATGGGGATGGACTGTATAGGGATGGACTGTATAGAGCAGGACACCTTAGATACCAACATAGGGATGGACTGTATATATAGAGCAGGACACCTTAGATACCAACATAGGGATGGACTGTATAGAGCAGGACACCTTAGATACCAACATAGGGATGGACTGTATAGAGCAGGACACCTTAGATACCAACATAGGGATGGACTGTATAGAGCAGGACTCCTTAGATACCAACATAGGGATGGACTGTATAGAGCAGGACACCTTAGATACCAACATAGGGATGGACTGTATAGAGCAGGACACCTTAGATACCAACATAGGGATGGACTGTATAGAGCAGGACTCCTTAGATACCAACATAGGGATGGACTGTATAGAGCAGGTCACCTTAGATACCAACATAGGGATGGACTGTATAGAGCAGGACACCTTAGATACCAACATAGGGATGGACTGTACAGAGCAGGACACCTTAGATACCAACATAGGGATGGACTGTATAGAGCAGGACACCTTAGATACCAACATAGGGATGGACTGTATAGAGCAGGACACCTTAGATACCAACATAGGGATGGACTGTATAGAGCAGGACACCTTAGATACCAACATAGGGATGGACTGTATATATAGAGCAGGACACCTTAGATACCAACATAGGGATGGACTGTATAGAGCAGGACACCTTAGATACCAACATAGGGATGGACTGTATAGAGCAGGACACCTTAGATACCAACATAGGGATGGACTGTATAGAGCAGGACTCCTTAGATACCAACATAGGGATGGACTGTATAGAGCAGGACACCTTAGATACCAACATAGGGATGGACTGTATAGAGCAGGACACCTTAGATACCAACATAGGGATGGACTGTATAGAGCAGGACACCTTAGATACCAACATAGGGATGGACTGTATAGAGCAGGACACCTTAGATACCAACATAGGGATGGACTGTATAGAGCAGGACACCTTAGATACCAACATAGGGATGGACTGTATAGAGCAGGACACCTTAGATACCAACATAGGGATGGACTGTATAGAGCAGGACACCTTAGATACCAACATAGGGATGGACTGTATATATAGAGCAGGACACCTTAGATACCAACATAGGGATGGACTGTATAGAGCAGGACACCTTAGATACCAACATAGGGATGGACTGTATAGAGCAGGACACCTTAGATACCAACATAGGGATGGACTGTATAGAGCAGGACTCCTTAGATACCAACATAGGGATGGACTGTATAGAGCAGGACTCCTTAGATACCAACATAGGGATGGACTGTATAGAGCAGGATCCTTAGATACCAACATAGGGATGGACTGTATAGAGCAGGACTCCTTAGATACCAACATAGGGATGGACTATATATATAGAGCAGGACACCTTAGATACCAACATAGGGATGGACTATATATATAGAGCAGGACACCTTAGATACCAACATAGGGATGGACTGTATAGAGCAGGACACCTTAGATTCCAACATAGGGATGGTCTGTATAGAGCAGGACACCTTAGATACCAACATAGGGATGGAATGTATAGAGCAGGACACCTTAGATACCAACATAGGGATGGTCTGTATAGAGCAGGACACCTTAGATACCAACATAGGGATGGACTGTATAGAGCAGGACACCTTAGATACCAACATAGGGATGGACTGTATAGAGCAGGACACCTTAGATACCAACATAGGGATGGACTGTATAGAGCAGGACACCTTAGATACCAACATAGGGATGGACTGTATATATAGAGCAGGACACCTTAGATACCAACATAGGGATGGACTGTATAGAGCAGGACACCTTAGATACCAACATAGGGATGGACTGTATAGAGCAGGTCACCTTAGATACCAACATAGTGATGGACTGTATAGAGCAGGACACCTTAGATACCAACATAGGGATGGACTGTATAGAGCAGGACACCTTAGATACCAACATAGGGATGGACTGTATAGAGCAGGACACCTTAGATACCAACATAGGGATGGACTGTATGAGCAGGACTCAGATACCAACATAGGGATGGACTGTATAGAGCAGGACACCTTAGATACCAACATAGGGATGGACTGCATAGAGCAGGACTCCTTAGATACCAACATAGGGATGGACTGCATAGAGCAGGACACCTTAGATACCACCATAGGGATGGACTGTATAGAGCAGGACTCCTTAGATACCAACATAGGATGACTGTAGAGCAGGACACCTTAGATACCAACATAGGGATGGACTGTATATATAGAGCAGGACACCTTAGATACCAACATAGGGATGGACTGTATAGAGCAGGACACCTTAGATACCAACATAGGGATGGACTGTATAGAGCAGGACACCTTAGATACCAACATAGGGATGGACTGTATAGAGCAGGACACCTTAGATACCAACATAGGGATGGACTGTATAGAGCAGGACACCTTAGATACCAACATAGGGATGGACTGTATAGAGCAGGACAATCTTAGATACCAACATAGGGATGGACTGTATAGAGCAGGACTCCTTAGATACCAACATAGGGATGGACTGTATAGAGCAGGTCACCTTAGATACCAACACAGGGATGGACTGTATAGAGCAGGACTCCTTAGATACCAACATAGGGATGGACTGTATATATAGAGCAGGACACCTTCGATACCAACATAGGGATGGACTGTATAGAGCAGGACACCTTAGATACCAACATAGGGATGGTCTGTATAGAGCAGGACACCTTAGATACCAACATAGAGATGGACTGTATAGAACAGGACACCTTAGATACCAACATAGGGATGGACTATATATATAGAGCAGGACACCTTAGATACCAACATAAAGGATGGACTGTATAGAGCAGGACACCTTAGATACTAACATAGGGATGGACTGTATAGAGCAGGACACCTTAGATACCAACATAGGGATGGACTGTATAGAGCAGGATCCTTAGATACCAACACAGGGATGGACTGTATAGAGCAGGACTCCTTAGATACCAACATAGGGATGGACTGTATAGAGCAGGACTCCTTAGATACCAACATAGGGATGGACTGTATAGAGCAGGACACCTTAGATACCAACATAGGGATGGACTGTATAGAGCAGGACTCCTTAGATACCAACATAGGGATGGACTGTATAGAGCAGGACACCTTAGATACCAACATAGGGATGGACTGTATAGAGCAGGACACCTTAGATACCAACATAGGGATGGACTGTATAGAGCAGGACACCTTAGATACCAACATAGGGATGGACTATATATATAGAGCAGGACACCTTAGATACCAACATAGGGATGGACTGTATAGAGCAGGACACCTTAGATACCAACATAGGGATGGACTGTATAGAGCAGGACACCTTAGATACCAACATAGGGATGGACTGTATAGAGCAGGACACCTTAGATACCAACATAGGGATGGACTGTATAGAGCAGGACTCCTTAGATACCAACATAGGGATGGACTGTATAGAGCAGGACACCTTAGATACCAACATAGGGATGGACTGTATAGAGCAGGACACCTTAGATACCAACATAGGGATGGACTGTATAGAGCAGGACACCTTAGATACCAACATAGGGATGGACTGTATATATAGAGCAGGACACCTTAGATACCAACATAGGGATGGACTGTATAGAGCAGGACACCTTAGATACCAACATAGGGATGGACTGTATAGAGCAGGACACCTTAGATACCAACATAGGGATGGACTGTATAGAGCAGGACACCTTAGATACCAACATAGGGATGGACTGTATAGAGCAGGACTCCTTAGATACCAACATAGGGATGGACTGTATAGAGCAGGACACCTTAGATACCAACATAGGAATGGACTGTATAGAGCAGGACACCTTAGATACCAACATAGGGATGGACTGTATAGAGCAGGACACCTTAGATACCAACATACGGAAAGACTGTATATATAGAGCAGGACACCTTAGATATCAACATAGGGATGGACTGTATAGAGCAGGACACCTTAGATACCAACATAGGGATGGACTGTATAGAGCAGGACACCTTCGATACCAACATAGGGATGGACTGTATAGAGCAGGACACCTTAGATACCAACATACGGATGGACTGTATAGAGCAAGACTCTTCAACTCTGGTCCTGGAAGTGTTTTGGCTGAATATCCCCGGGATACATTTGTCGATACGCCAGGGTTATTGCTAATGTGGTCAATTCCATTTCAATTCTGTCAATACAAGAAGTGAAGTGAAACTTAAATTCCAAGTTAAATGGACCCCAACCAACCTTTCCCTAATCACGAAACACTTTGCAATGTTGCAACTGAGCACCGCCATCATTCCCGAAGGACAAACACACTGTTTTGTTCTGTATTTAACAAGTCAGAGATCCACATCAGAGTTTCCAGTTTGGGAGCAGCGTTGTGAAGTGTTTGACATTTCACATCTCATCTTCCTCCACTGCCTTACTTTCCCCTTCCTCCTCCCTGTAACCATGAAAACCCCTGACAGACAGGGCCCATAACAGGAAACCACTGTAATGTAGAGCTGAACTATGGAATGTTTAAGCAGAACGGAGGACAAGATAAAACAAGAATAACACACAGTCACGCAATTAGTTAGGCTATTGTTTTATTACTAGGGTGACACACACACACACACACACACACACACACACAGCTCCTTTAGCTGTCTGACTGACGTCATGACAAGCGGCTCTCTCACTTTGAACTGATTGCCCTGAGTAGCTATGAGACAGGAGCCTGCAAGACAGTACAGAGACAACCACCGAGGCCCACAGAGAGAAGCCGAGAGAAGTCTTTGAACATTACTGCATGTTTGGCCCGCTGAGCTCAGCATTTTCTGCCAATTATCTTTTCACAGTCAGTGTAAAAAATATAAAGCCTCATTTGTTTCCAGCCCTCTTTTCTTGTTTTTTTTTTTACAAGACAGTCTATAAATAAAAGTTAACGAAGGGAATATTTAATGACCTGGGATTTATGCGTTTAAACTGATTTTTTTAATGTTTCATTATTCTTTAATTAGTTTTAATAACAAAGTATTTTGTTATTTCTTGTCCCATTTCTAATTACTATTGATGGGTCAGTGCAGGTTCTGCCTAAACCTGTATTCAGAGTTTTGTCAGTTACCCGCAGTGAGAATGAGAGAACAGTACCAGTTACCCGCAGTGAGAATGAGAGAACAGTGCCGGTTACCTGCAGTGAGAATGAGAGAACAGTGCCAGTTACCTGCAGTGAGAATGAGAGAACAGTGCCAGTTACCTGCAGTGAGAATGAGAGAAGAGTACCAGTTACCTGCAGTGAGAATGAGAGAACAGTGCCAGTTACCTGCAGTGAGAATGAGAGAACAGTGCCAGTTACCTGCAGTGAGAATGAGAGAACTGTGCCAGTTACCTGCAGTGAGAATGAGAGAAGAGTACCAGTTACCTGCAGTGAGAATGAGAGAACAGTGCCAGTTACCTAAGTGAGAATGAGAGAACTGTGCCAGTTACCTGCAGTGAGAATGAGAGAAGAGTACCAGTTACCCGCAGTGAGAATGAGAGAACAGTGCCAGTTACCTGCAGTGAGAATGAGAGAACAGTGCCAGTTACCTGCAGTGAGAATGAGAGAACTGTGCCAGTTACCTGCAGTGAGAATGAGAGAACTGTGCCAGTTACCTGCAGTGAGAATGAGAGAAGAGTACCAGTTACAGAGGTGAGAGATTTGGATCGATTTGAATTTGAAAGTGAGAGTAATCTAACCAGCCTGTTTTACCAGTTGTTTAACAGTTGAAGTCGGAAGTTTACATAAACCTTTGCCAAATACATTTAAACTCAGTTTTTCACAATTCCTGACATGTAATCCTAGTAAAAAATTCCCTGTTTTAGGTCAGTTAGGATCATCACTTTATTTTAAGAATGTGAAATGTCAGAGTAATAGTAGAGAGAAAATGATTTATTTAGGCTTTTATTTCTTTCATCACATTCCCAGTGGGTCAGAAGTTTACATACACTCAATTAGTATTTGGTAGTATTGCCTTTAAATTGTTTAACTTGGGTCAAATTTTTCGGGTAGCCTTCCACAGGCTTCCCACAATAAGTTGGGTGAATTTTGGCCCATTCCTCCTGACAGAGCTGGTGTAACTGAGTCAGGTTTGTTGTCCATCTTGCTCGCACACGCTTTTTCAATTCTACCCACATATTTTCTATGGGATTGAGGTCAGGGCTTTGTGATGGCCACTCCAGTACCTTGATTTTGTTGTCATTAGGCCACTTTGCCACAACTTTGGAAGCATGCTTGGGGTCTTTGTCCATTTGGAAGACCCATTTGTAACCAAGCTTTAACTTCCCGACGGAGGTCTTGAGATGTTGCTTCAGTATATCCACATCATTTTCCTTCTCATGATGCCATCTATTTTGTGAAGTGCACCAGTCCCTCCTGCAGCAAAGCACCCCCACAACATGATGCTGCCACCGCCATGCATCACCTTTTGAATGATGTTCTTTGGCTTGCAAGCCTCTCTTCTCTTTTTCCTCCAACATTAACAATGGTCATTAAGTACGATCTTTGTCCCCATGTGCACTTGCAAACCGTAGTCTGGATTTTTAATGATAGTTTTGAAGCAGTGGCTTCTTCCTTGCTGAGCGGCTTTTCAGGTTATGTCGATATAGGACTTGTTTTACTGTGGATATAGATACTTTGTAACCTGTTTCCTCCAGCATCTTCACAAGGTCCATTGCTGTTGTTCTGGGATTGATTTGCACTTTTCACACCAAAGTACGTTCATCTCTAGGAGACAAAACTCATCTCCTTCCTGAGCGGTATGACAGCTGCGTGGTCCCATGGTGTTTATACTTGTGTACTATTGTTTGTACAGATGAACGTGGTACCTTCAACGGGCGTTTGGAAATTGCTCCCAAGGATTAACAGACTTGTGGAGGTATACAATGTTTTTTCTGAGGTCTAGGCTGATTTCTTTGATATGACCATGATTTCAAGCAAGAGGTACTGAGTTTGAAGGTCGGCCTTGAAATACATCCACAGGTACTCAGATGTTGTCAATTAGCCTATCAGAAGCTTCTAAAGCCATGACATAATTTTCTAGAATTTTCCAAGCTGTTTAAAGGCACAGTCAACTTAGTGTATGTAAACTTCTGACCCACTAGAATTGTGATACAGTGAATTATAAGTGAAATAATCTGTATAAACAATTGTTGGAAAAATTATGCACAAAGTAGATGTCCTAACCGACTTGCAAAAAGAATAGTTAACAGGAAATTTGTGGAATGGTTGAAAAATGAGATTTATTGACTTCAAACTAAATGTATGTAAACTTCAGACTTCAACTGTATATTCTGACTATAAACCTGTCCTGACCATGACTATAAACCTGTCCTGACATGACTTAAAACCTGTCCTGACTATAAACCTGTCCTGACCATGACTAAAAACCTGACCATGACTAAAAACCTGTCCTGACTATAAACCTGTCCTGACAATGACAATAAACCTGTCCAGAATCATGACTATAAACCTGTCCCGACCATGACTATAAACCTGCCCCGACCATGACTACAAACCTGTCCCAACCATGACTAAAAACCTGCCCAGAATCATGACTAAAAACATGTCCCAACCATGACTAAAAACCTGTCCAGAATCATGACTATAAACCTGTCCCGACCATAACTAAAACAACTGTCTCAACCACGACTTAAGTGACCATGTTTAGGCACTGTCTGCCACCCAGCAGAGAGTGAGTCAGGTGATTGTGGTTACAGGTTGTCAGGTCAGATGGTAAATTGTAAAACTATGTAATAAACTAGATGCAGAAGGAGTGTTTGTGTATTATCTGTGTATGAAGGCTTAACCTGTGTGTGTGCGCATCTCTTCTAGATTGGTGGAGGTGAGCGGGGTGCCAGTGGTGGACCACCGCTTGAACAGGAGTTGAGCACCCTACTCCTCCTGGGACCCAGTGCTCAGATAGTGGTTCTGAGGAGACCTGCTCCTACTGGGACCCAGTGTTCAGATAGTGGCTCTGAAGAGTCCTCCTCCTCCTGGGACCCAGTGCTCAGATAGAGGTTCTGGGGAGACCTCCTCCTCCTGGGACCCAGTGTTCAGATAGTGGCTCTGAAGAGTCCTCCTCCTCCTGGGACCCATTGCTCAGATAGAGGTTCTGAGGAGACCTCCTCCTCCTGGGACCCAGTGCTCAGATAGTGGTTCAGAGGAGACCTCCTCCTTCCCGCTTCAGACCTAGAAGACCCCCCTCCTGCTAGTCCCACCCCCAGCTCCTCATCCTCCCAGCCCCAGAAGACCAGCTCCTATTAGTCCCACCCCCAGTCCCCATCCCAGTAGAACCCCCTTCTAGCTCTCCTCCTCCCAGTCCCAGTCCGAGCAGACCCCCTCCTAGCTCTCCTCCTCCCAGACCCAGTCCCAGTAGACCCCATCCTAGCTCTCCTCCCAGTCCAAATCTCAGTAGAATCCCTCCTAGCTCTCCTCCCAGTCCCCATCCCAGTCGACCCCCTCCTAGCTCTCGTCCTCCCAGTCCCCATCCCAGTCGACCCCCTCCTCGCTCTCACTCCTCCCAGTCCCCATCCCAGTCGGCCCCTCCCTGGCTCTCGTCCTCCAAGTCCCATCCCAGTCGGCCCCCTCCTAGCTCTCGTCCTCCAAGTCCCCATCCCCAGTCCCGACCCCCTCCTAGCTCTCGTCCTCCCAGTCCCCATCCCAGTCGACCCCCTCCCTAGCTCTCCTCTTCCCCAGTCCCCATCCCCCAGTCGACCCCCTCCTAGCTCTCGTCCTCCCAGTCCCATCCCAGTCGTGACCCCCTCCACTGGCTCTCATCCTCCCAGTCCCCATCCCAGTCGACCCCCTCCTAGCTCTCGTCCTCCC
>NW_027014944.1:0-12486 GCF_036934945.1 Oncorhynchus masou masou | reverse complement strand
ACAGTGGGATTGATCACTCGTCCAATAATAAAACTAGACCCTCTTCCTGTTTCTAGATCTGAACAGTAGGTATGAAGCAGTGCATTATCTCACGTTATCGCATCGGCCAAACGTTCCAAAGTAGCGAGGCATAGTGCCAACCGTCAAAGAGTCAAGATACGTGCTGATTTCTGAGAACAGTCCCACAACTTTGGCCCTTTACAACATCAGCAACAAGGTGGCAAACTAGCTACCGTTTGACCAGTCCAATAACCTTGTTCCAGGCTACTAGCTGGAGCAAGTTAGCATGCGCTGATCCGTAGTAACCAGTACCCGTCACAGCTGCCCGAGAGCGGAGTGATTTTCAGAATTAGGAACAAGTGTTATGCTGATCAGCAAAAACCTAAATTCCATGTGTTCGTTAGGAGGTCGGGGTCATGTCGGAGTGTTGCCGTCTAACGTGAGACATTGTAGGGACCGTGGTGGAGTTTCCACCCTCTATAAAAAACATCAAACGGTTGGGGAAACGTTTCCCAAACTCGGTCCTGGGACCCTGGAAGGGTGCACGTTTTGTTTTATATTTTTTATGCCTTTCAAATAATCACCTCATCGTCAAGCTTTGATTCTACTAATTCAGCTGTGTAGTGTTAGGAAAAAAGCTCCACTGTCCTTTGGGATCCCCAACACACTGGATTAGGGCTGAGGGAAGGAGAGTTAGCACCTCAGGTCTACCCCTCTCCCTCTCCTGACTGCAGTACCTACCACGCTCAGGTCTCCCCTCTCCCTCTCCTGACTGCAGTACCTACCACACTCAGGTCTACCCCTCTCCCTCTCCTGACTGCAGTACCTACCACGCTCAGGTCTACCCCTCCCCTCTCTCCCTGACTGCAGTACCTACCACGCTCAGGTCTACCCCTCTCCCTCTCCTGACTGCAGTACCTACCACGCTCAGGTCTCCCCTCTCCTGACTGCAGTACCTCCAAGCTCAGGTCTACCTCTCCCTCTCCTGACTGCAGTACCTACCACGCTCAGGTCTACCCTCTCCTCTTCTGACTGCAGTACCTACCACGCTCCAGCTCAGGTCTACCCCTCTCCTCTCCTGACTGCAGTACCTACCACGCCCAGGTCTGCCCCTCTCCCTCTCTCCAGACCACAGTACCTACCACGCTCAGGTCTGCCCTCTCCCTCTCCAGACTGCAGTACCTACCACGCTCAGGTCTACCCCTCTCCCTCTCCTGACTGCAGTACCTACCACGCTCAGGTCTACCCCTCTCCTCTCCTGACTGCAGTACCTCCACGCTCAGGTCTACCCTCTCCCTCTCCAGACTGCAGTACCTACCACGCTCAGGTCTACCCTCTCCCTCTCCAGACTGCAGTACCTACCACGCTCAGGTCTACCCCCTCTCCTGACTGCAGTACCTACCACGCTCAGGTCTACCCCTCTCCCTCTCCAGACCAGTACCTACCACGCTCATGTCTACCCCTCTCCCTCTCCTGACTGCAGTACCTACCACACTCAGGTCTACCCCTCTCCCTCTCCTGACTGCAGTACCTACCACGCTCAGGTCTACCCCTCTCCCTCTCCTGACTGCAGTACCTACCACGCTCAGGTCTACCCCTCTCCCTCTCCAGACCACAGTACCTACCACGCTCAGGTCTACCCCTCTCCCTCTCCTGACTGCAGTACCTACCACGCTCAGGTCTACCCCTCTCCCTCTCCAGACTGCAGTACCTACCACGCTCAGGTCTACCCCTCTCCCTCTCCTGACTGCAGTACCTACCACGCTCAGGTCTACCCCTCTCCTGACTGCAGTACCTACCACGCTCCTGACTGCAGTACCTACCACGCTCAGGTCTACCCCTCTCCCTCTCCTGACTGCAGTACCTCTCCCTCTCCTGACTGCCACACTCAGGTCTACCCTCTCCCTCTCCTGACTGCAGTACCTACCACGCTCAGGTCTACCCCTCTTCCTGACTGCAGTACCTACCACGCTCAGGTCTAGACTGTCCTACCACACTCAGGTCTACCTCTCCTGACTGCAATACCTACCACACTCAGGTCTACCCCTCTCCCTCTGACTGCAATACCTACCACACTCAGGTCTACCCCTCTCCCTCTCCTGACTGCAGTACCTACCACGCTCAGGTCTACCCCTCTCCCTCTCCTGACTGCAGTACCTACCACACTCAGGTCTACCCCTCTCCCTCTCCTGACTGCAGTACCTACCACGCTCAGGTCTACCCCTCTCCAGACTGCAGTACCTACCACGCTCAGGTCTACCCCTCTCCCTCTCCTGACTGCAGTACCTACCACGCTCAGGTCTACCCCTCTCCCTCTCCTGACTGCAGTACCTACCACGCTCAGGTCTCCCCCTCTCCTCTCCTGACTGCAGTACCTACCACGCTCAGGTCTACCCCTCTCCCTCTCCTGACTGCAGTATCTACCCGCTCAGGTCCTACCCCTACCTACCAAGCTCCTCTCTCCTGACTGCAGTACCTACCACGCTCAGGTCTACCCCTCTCCCTCTCCTACCACTGCTCAGGTCTACCTACCACGCTCAGGTCCTACCCTCAGGTCTCCCTCTCCTGACTGCAGTATCTACCACGCTCAGGTCTACCCCTCTCCCTCTCCTGACTGCAGTACCTACCACGCTCAGGTCTACCCCTCTCCCTCTCCTGACTGCAGTACCTACCACGCTCAGGTCTACCCCTCTCCCTCTCCTGACTGCAGTACCTACCACGCTCAGGTCTACCCCTCTCCTGACTGCAGTACCTCTCCCTCTCCTGACTGCAGTACAGGTCTCCCCCCTCTTCTGACTGCAGTACCTACCACGCTCAGGTCTACCCCTCTCCCTCTCCAGACTGCAGTACCTACCACACTCAGGTCTACCCCTCTCCTGACTGCAGTACCTACCACGCTCAGGTCTACCCCTCTCCCTCTCCTGACTGCAGTACCTACCACGCTCAGGTCTACCCCTCTCCTGACTGCAGTACCTACCACGCTCAGGTCTACCCCTCTCCCTCTCCTGACTGCAGTACCTACCACGCTCAGGTCTACCCCTCTCCCTGACTCCTGACTGCAGTACCTACCACGCTCAGGTCTACCCCTCTCCCTCTCTGACTGCAGTACCTACCACGCTCAGGTCTACCCCTCTCCCCTCTCCTGACTGCAGTACCTACCACGCTCAGGTCTACCCCTCTCCCTGACTGCAGTACCTACCACGCTCAGGTCTACCCTCTCCCTCTCCTGACTACCTACCACGCAGGTCTCCCTCTCCTCCCACTGCTACCACGCCAGGTCTACCCCCTCTACTCCTGACTGCAGTACCTACCACGCTCAGGTCTACCCCTCTCCTGACTGCAGTACCTACCACGCTCAGGTCTACCCCTCTCCCTCTCCTGACTGCAGTACCTACCACGGTTCTCAGGTCTACCCCTCTCCCCTCTCCAGACTGCAGTACCTACCACGGGTCTCCCCCTCTCCAGGTCTACCCCTCTCCCCTCTCCTGACTGCAGTACCTACCACACTCAGGTCTACCCCTCCCTCTCCTGACTGCAGTACCTACCACGCTCAGGTCTACCCCTCCCTCTCCTGACTGCAGTACCTACCACGCTCAGGTCTACCCCTCTCCTGACTGCAGTACCTACCATGCTCAGGTCTACCCCTCTCCTGACTGCAGTACCTACCACACTCAGGTCTACCCCTCTCCCTCTCCAGACTGCAGTACCTACCAAGCTCAGGTCTACCCCTCTCCTGACTGCAGTACCTACCACACTCAGGTCTACCCCTCTCCCTCTCCTGACTGCAGTACCTACCACACTCAGGTCTCACTGGTACTACCCTCAGGTCTACCCTCTCCTGACTGCAGTACCTACCACGCTCAGGTCTACCCCTCTCCCTCTCCTGACTGCAGTACCTACCACGCTCAGGTCTACCCCTCTCCCTCTCCAGACTGCAGTACCTACCACGCTCAGGTCTACCCCTCTCCCTTCTCCTGACTGCAGTACCTACCACGCTCAGGTCTACCCCTCTCCCTCTCCTGACTGCAGTACCTACCACGCTCAGGTCTACCCTCCCTCTCCTGACTGCAGTACCTACCACGCTCAGGTCTACCCTCTCCTCCTGACTGCAGTACCTACCACGCTCAGGTCTCCCCCTCTCCCTGACTGCAGTACCTACCACACTCAGGTCTACCCCTCTCCTGACTGCAGTACCTACCACGCTCAGGTCTACCCCTCCCTCTCTGACTGCAGTACCTACCACGCTCAGGTCTACCCCTCCCTCCTCTCCACGCTGACTGCAGTACCTACCACGCTCAGGTCTCCCCCTCTCCCTCTCCTGACTGCAGTACCTACCACGCTCAGGTCTACCCCTCTCCCTCTCCTGACTGCAGTACCTACCACGCTCAGGTCTCCCCCTCTCCTGACTGCAGTACCTACCACGCTCAGGTCTACCCCTCTCCCTCTCCTGACTGCAGTACCTACCACGCTCAGGTCTACCCCTCCCTCTCCTGACTGCAGTACCTACCAAGCTCAGGTCTGACTGCAGTACCTACCACGCTCAGGTCTACCCCTCTCCCTCTCCTGACTGCAGTACCTACCACGCTCAGGTCTACCCTCTCCCTCTCCTGACTGCAGTACCTACCACGCTCAGGTCTACCCCTCTCCTGCAGTCTCAGGTCTACCCCTCTCCTGACTGCAGTACCTACCACGCTCAGGTCTACCCCTCTCCCTCTCCTGACTGCAGTACCTACCACGCTCAGGTCTACCCTCTCTGACTGCAGTACCTACCACGCTCAGGTCTACCCCTCTCCCTCTCCTCAGGTCTACCCCTGCTGCAGTACCTACCACGCTCAGGTCTACCCCTCTCCCTCTCCAGACTGCAGTACCTACCACGCTCAGGTCTACCCCTCAGGTCCCTCTCCTGACTGCAGTACCTACCACGCTCAGGTCTACCCCTCTCCCTCTCCTGACTGCAGTACCTACCACGCTCAGGTCTACCCCTCTCCCTCTCCTGACTGCAGTACCTACCACACTCAGGTCTACCCCTCTCCCTCTCCTGACTGCTGCAGTACCTACCACGCTCAGGTCTCCCCTCTCCCTCTCCTGACTGCAGTACCTACCACGCTCAGGTCTCTCCTCTCCTGACTGCCTCTCAGGTCTGACTGCAGTACCTACCACACTCAGGTCTACCCCTCTCCCTCTGACTGCAGTACCTACCACGCTCAGGTCCTACCACCTCTCCCTCTCCTGACTGCAGTACCTACCACGCTCAGGTCTACCCCTCCCTCCTGACTGCAGTACCTACCACTCAGGTCTCCCTCCCTCTCCTGACTGCAGTACCTACCACGCTCAGGTCTACCCCCTCCCTCTCTGACTGCAGTACCTACCACGCTCAGGTCTACCCCTCTCCCTCTCCTGACTGCAGTACCTACCACGCTCAGGTCTACCCCTCTCCCTCTCCTGACTGCAGTACCTACCACGCTCAGGTCTACCCCCCTCTCCTGACTGCAGTACCTACCACGCTCAGGTCTACCCTCTCCTGACTCAGTCCTACCACACTCAGGTCTACCCCTCTCCTGACTGCAGTACCTACCACGCTCAGGTCTACCCCTCTCCCTCTCCTGACTGCAGTACCTACCACGCTCAGGTCTACCCCTCTCCTGACTGCAGTACCTACCACACTCAGGTCTACCCCTCTCCCTCTCCAGACTGCAGTACCTACCAAGCTCAGGTCTACCCCTCTCCAGACTGCAGTACCTACCACGCTCAGGTCTCACCCCTCCCTGACTGCAGTACCTACCAGGTCTACCCCTCTCCCTCTCCTGACTGCAGTACCTACCACGCTCAGGTCTCCCCTCTCCCTCTCCTGACTGCAGTACCTACCACGCTCAGGTCTACCCCTCTCCCTCTCCTGACTGCAGTACCTACCACGCTCAGGTCTACCCCTCTCCTGACTGCAGTACCTACCACTGGTCAACCCTACCTACTGCAGTACCTACCACGCTCAGGTCTACCCCTCTCCCTCTCCTGACTGCAGTACCTACCACGCTCAGGTCTGCCCCTCCCTCTCCTGACTGCAGTACCTACCACCCTCAGGTCTACCCCTCTCCCTCTCCTGACTGCAGTACCTACCACGCTCAGGTCTACCCCTCTCCCTCTCCTGACTGCAGTACCTACCACGCTCAGGTCTACCCCCTCTCCCTCTCCTGACTGCAGTACCTACCACGCTCAGGTCTACCCCTCTCCCTGACTGCAGTACCTACCACACTCAGGTCTACCCCTCTCCCTCTCCTGACTGCAGTACCTACCACGCTCAGGTCTCCCCTCCCTCTCCAGACTGCAGTACCTACCACGCTCAGGTCTACCCCTCCCTCTCCTGACTGCAGTACCTACCACGCTCAGGTCTACCCCTCTCCCCTGACTGCAGTACCTACCACGCTCAGGTCTACCCCTCTCCCTCTCCTGACTGCAGTACCTACCACGCTCAGGTCTACCCCTCTCCAGTACTCCACGGTCTACCTCTCCTGACTGCAGTACCTACCACGCTCAGGTCTACCCCTCTCCCTCTCCTGACTGCAGTACCTACCACGCTCAGGTCTACCCCCTCTCCCTCTCCTGACTGCAGTACCTACCACGCTCAGGTCTACCCCTCTCCCTCTCCTACTGCAGGTACCTACCACTCCTGCTGCAGGTCTACCCCTCTCCCTCTCCTGACTGCAGTACCTACCACGCTCAGGTCTACCCCTCCCTCTCCTGACTGCAGTACCTACCACGCTCAGGTCTACCCCTCTCCTGACTGCAGTACCTACCACGCTCAGGTCTACCCCTCTCCCTCTCCTGACTGCAGTACCTACCACGCTCAGGTCTACCCCTCTCCCTCTCCTGACTGCAGTACCTACCACGCTCAGGTCTACCCCTCTCCTGACTGCAGTACCTACCACGCTCAGGTCTACCCCTCTCCCTCTCCTGACTGCAGTACCTACCACGCTCAGGTCTACCCCTCTCTCCCTCTCCCTACCACACTCAGACTGCAGTACCTACCACGCTCAGGTCTACCCCTCTCCTGACTGCAGTACCTACCACGCTCAGGTCTACCCCTCTCCCTCTCCTGACTGCAGTACCTACCACTCAGGTCCCCTCTCCCTCTCCTGACTCCCTACTCTCAGGTCTACTCTCTCCCTCCTGACTGCAGTACCTACCACACTCAGGTCTACCCCTCTCCCTCCTGACTCCTGCTCAGGTCTGACAGTACCTACCACACTCAGGTCTACCCCTCTCCCTCTCCTGACTGCAATACCTACCACACTCAGGTCTACCCCTCTCCTGACTGCTACCTACCACGCTCAGGTCTCCCCCTCTCCTCTCCTGACTGCAGTACCTACCACGCTCAGGTCTACCCCTCTCCCTCTCCTGACTGCAGTACCTACCACGCTCAGGTCTACCCCCCCTCTCCTGACTGCAGTACCTACCACACTCAGGTCTACCCCTCTCCCTCTCCTGACTGCAGTACCTACCACACTCAGGTCTACCCCTCTCCTGACTGCAGTACCTACCACGCTCAGGTCTACCCCTCTCCTGACTGCAGTACCTACCACGCTCAGGTCTACCCCTCTCCCTCTCCTGACTGCAGTACCTACCACGCTCAGGTCTACCCCTCTCCCTCTCCTGACTGCAGTACCTACCACGCTCAGGTCTACCCCTCTCCCTCTCCTGACTGCAGTACCTACCACGCTCAGGTCTACCCCTCTCCCTCTCCTGACTGCAGTACCTACCACGCTCAGGTCTACCCCTCTCCCTCTCCTGACTGCAGTACCTACCACGCTCAGGTCTACCCCTCCCTCTCCTGACTGCAGTACCTACCACGCTCAGGTCTACCCCTCTTCTGACTGCAGTACCTACCACGCTCAGGTCTACCCCTCTCCCTCTCCTGACTGCAGTACCTACCACGCTCAGGTCTACCCCTCTCCCTCTCCTGACTGCAGTACCTACCACGCTCAGGTCTACCCCTCTCCCTCTCCTGACTGCAGTACCTACCACGCTCAGGTCTACCCCCACGCTCTCCCTCTCCTGACTGCAGTACCTACCACGCTCAGGTCTACCCCTCTCCCCTCTCCTGACTGCAGTACCTACCACGCTCAGGTCTACCCCTCTCCCTCTCCAGACTGACCTACCACACTCAGGTCTAGACTGCAGTACCTACCACGCTCAGGTCTACCCCTCCCTCTCCAGACTGCAGTACCTACCACGCTCAGGTCTACCCCTCTCCCTCTCCTGACTGCAGTACCTACCACACTCAGGTCTACCCTCCCTCTCTGACTGCAGTACCTACCACGCTCAGGTCTACCCTCTCCCTCTCCTGACTGCAGTACCTACCACGCTCAGGTCTACCCCTCTCCCTCTCCTGACTGCAGTACCTACTCAGGTCTACCCCTCCTCCTGACTGCAGTACCTACCACGCTCAGGTCTACCCCTCTCCCTCTCTGACTGCAGTACCTACCACACTCAGGTCTACCCCTCTCCTGACTGCAGTACCTACCACGCTGGTCTAGACTACCTACCACGCTCAGGTCTACCCCTCTCCTGACTCTCCTGACTGCAGTACCTACCACGCTCAGGTCTACCCCTCTCCCTCTCCCTGACTGCAGTACCTACCACGCTCCAGGTCTCCCCCTCTCCTCTCCTGACTGCAGTACCTACCACGCTCAGGTCTACCCTCTCCCTCTCCTGACTGCAGTACCTACCACGCTCAGGTCTACCCCTCTCCCTCTCCTGACTGCAGTACCTACCAAGCTCAGGTCTCCCCCTCTCCTGACTGCAGTACCTACCACGCTCAGGTCTACCCCTCTCCCTCTCCTGACTGCAGTACCTACCACACTCAGGTCTACCCCTCTCCCTCTCCTGACTGCAGTACCTACCACGCTCAGGTCTACCCCTCCCCTCTCCAAGACTGCAGTACCTACCACGCTCAGGTCTACCCCTCTCCCTCTCCTGACTGACTGCAGTACCCCCTCTTCTGACTGCAGTACCTACCAGGTCTACCCCTCTCCCTCTCCTGACTGCAGTACCTACCACGCTCAGGTCTCCCCCTCCCTCTCCTGACTGCAGTACCTACCACGCTCAGGTCTCCCTCTCCCTCTCCTGACTGCAGTACCTACCACGCTCAGGTCTACCCCTCTCCCTCTCCTGACTGCAGTACCTACCACGCTCAGGTCTACCCCTCTCCCTCTCCTGACTGCAGTACCTACCACACTCAGGTCTACCCTCTCCCTCTCCAGACTGCAGTACCTACCACGCTCAGGTCTACCCCTCTCTCCTGACTGCAGTACCTACCACGCTCAGGTCTCCCTCTCCCTCTCCAGACTGACTGCAGTACCCCCTCTACTGCAGTACCTACTCAGGTCTACCCTCTCTCTCCTGACTGCAGTACCTACCACGCTCAGGTCTACCCCTCTGACCAGTACTCTCCTGACTGCAGTACCTACCACGCTCAGGTCTCCCCCTCTCCCTCTCCTGACTGCAGTACCTACCACGCTCAGGTCTCCCCCTCTCCCTCTGACTGCAGTACCTACCACGCTCAGGTCTACCCCTCTCCCTCTCCTGACTGCAGTACCTACCACGGTCTCCCCCTCTCCTGGTCTACCCGCTCAGGTCTCCCCTCTCCTGACTGCCCAGTACCTACCACGCTCAGGTCTACCCCTCTCCCTCTCCTGACTGCAGTACCTACCACTCAGGTCTCAGGTCCTACCCCTCTCCCCTCTCTCTGACTGCAGTACCTACCACACTCAGGTCTACCCCTCTCTCTCTCCTGACTGCAGTACCTACCACGCTCTCCCTCTCCTCTCCTGACTCTGACTGCAGTACCTACCACGCTCAGGTCTACCCCTCTCCCTCTCCTGACTGCAGTACCTACCACGCTCAGGTCTACCCCTCCCTCTCCTGACTGCAGTACCTACCACACTCAGGTCTCCCCCTCTCCTCTCCTGACTGCAGTACCTACCACGCTCAGGTCTACCCTCTCCCTCTCCTGACTGCAGTACCCCACGCTCTCCCTCTCCTGACTGCAGTACCTACCACGCTCAGGTCTACCCCTCTCCCTCCTCCTGACTGCAGTACCTACCACGCTCAGGTCTACCCCCTCCCTCTCCTGACTGCAGTACCTACCACGCTCAGGTCTACCCCTCTCCCTCTCCTGACTGCAGTACCTACCACGCTCAGGTCTACCCCTCTCCCTCTCCTGACTGCAGTACCTACCACGCTCAGGTCTACCCTCTCCCTCTCCTGACTGCAGTACCTACCACGCTCAGGTCTACCCCTCTCCCTCTCCTGACTGCAGTACCTACCACACTCAGGTCTACCCCTCTCCCTCTCCAGACTGCAGTACCTACCACGCTCAGGTCTACCCCTCTCCCTCTCCTGACTGCAGTACCTACCACGCTCAGGTCTACCCCTCTCCCTCTCCTGACTGCAGTACCTACCACGCTCAGGTCTACCCCTCTCCCTCCTCCTGACCCCTCTCCCTCTCCTGTACCTACCACGCTCAGGTCTACCCCTCTCCCTCTCCTGACTGCAGTACCTACCACGCTCAGGTCTACCCTCCCTCTCCTGACTGCAGTACCTACCACGCTCAGGTCTCCCTCTCCCTCTCCTGACTGCAGTACCTACCACACTCCAGGTCTCCCTCTCCCTCTCCAGACTGGTACCTACCCGCTCAGGTCTCCCCCTCTCTGACTGCAGTACCTACCACGCTCAGGTCTAGGTCCCCTCTCCCTCTCCTGACTGCAGTACCTACCACGCTCAGGTCTCCCCTCTCCTGACTGCAGTACCTACCACGCTCAGGTCTACCCCTCCCCTCTCCTGACTGCAGTACCTACCACACTCAGGTCTACCCCTCTCCCTCTCCTGACTGCAGTACCTACCACGCTCAGGTCTACTGCCCTACCACGCTCCCCCCTCTCTCTCCTGACTGCAGTACCTACCACGCTCAGGTCTACCCCTCTCCCTCTCCTGACTGCAGTACCTACCACGCTCAGGTCTCCCCCTCTCCCTCTCCTGACTGCAGTACCTACCACGCTCAGGTCTCCCTCTCCTGGCTGCCCTACCACGCTCAGGTCTACCCCCTCTCCCTCTCCTGACTGCAGTACCTACCACGCTCAGGTCTACCCCTCTCCCTCTCCTGACTGCAGTACCTACCACTGCTCAGGTCTACCTACTCCTGACTGCAGTACCTACCACACTCCAGGTCTACCTCTCCTGACTGCAGTACCTACCACGCTCAGGTCTACCCCTCTCCCTCCTGACTGCAGTACCTACCACGCTCAGGTCTCCCCCTCTCCCTCTCCTGACTGCAGTACCTACCACGCTCAGGTCTACCCCTCTCCCTCCCTGACTGCAGTACCTACCACGCTCAGGTCTACCCCTCTCCCTCTCCTGACTGCAGTACCTACCACGCTCAGGTCTACCCCTCTCCCTCTCCTGACTGCAGTACCTACCACGCTCAGGTCTACCCCTCTCCCTCTCCTGACTGCAGTACCTACCACGCTCAGGTCTGCCCCTCTCCCTCTCCTGACTGCAGTACCTACCACGCTCAGGTCTACCCCCTCTCCCTCTCCTGACTGCAGTACCTACCACGCTCAGGTCTACCCCTCTCCCTCTCCTGACTGCAGTACCTACCACGCTCAGGTCTACCCCTCCCTCTCCTGACTGCAGTACCTACCACGCTCAGGTCTACCCTCTCCCCCTCTTCTGACTGCAGTACCTACCACGCTCAGGTCTACCCTCTTCTGACTGCAGTACCTACCACGCTCAGGTCTACACCCTCAGGTCTACCCCTCTCCTGACTGCAGTACCTACCACGCTCAGGTCTCCCCTCCCCTCTCCTGACTGCAGTACCTACCTCGGTCTCAGGTCTACCCCTCTCCCTCTCCTGACTGCAGTACCTACCACGCTCAGGTCTACCCTCTCCTGACTGCAGTACCTACCACGCTCAGGTCTGCCCTCCCTCTCCTGACTGCAGTACCTACCACGCTCAGGTCTACCCTCTCTCCTGACTGCAGTACCTACCACGCTCAGGTCTACCCTCTCCCTCTCCTGACTGCAGTACCTACCACGCTCAGGTCTACCCTCTCCTCTCCTGACTGCAGTACCTACCACGCTCAGGTCTCCCTCTCCCTCTCCTGACTGCAGAACCTACCACGCTCAGGTCTACCCCTCTCCCTCTCCAGACTGCAGTACCTACCACGCTCAGGTCTACCCTCTCCCTCTCCTGACTGCAGTACCTACCACGCTCAGGTCTCCCCTCTCCCTCTCCCTGACTGCCCTACCACCCAGGTCTGCCCCTCTCTCTGACTGCAGTACCTCAGGTCTCCCCTCCCTCTCCTGACTGCAGTACCTACCACGCTCAGGTCTACCCCTCTCCCTCTCCTGACTGCAGTACCTACCACGCTCAGGTCTACCCCTCTCCCTCTCCAGACTGCAGTACCTACCACGCTCCAGGTCTACCCCTCT
>NW_027014943.1:0-12488 GCF_036934945.1 Oncorhynchus masou masou | reverse complement strand
GAACTAAGGGGCTTAGCTCGAACTATAAAAAGCAGCCCAAGACCATTATTCCTCCTTCACCAAAACTAGGTAGCAAAAGATTCTCTATGCACTGGAGCAGGTAGCGTTCTCCTGGCATCCTCCAAACCCAGATTAGTCCATCAGACTGCCAGAGGGTGAAGCTTGATTCATCACACCCGAGAACACATTTCCACTGCTCCAGAGTCCAATGGCGGCAAGCTTAACTTCTTGCGTCGAGCAATCCAGGATCCTATTTATAGCCTCAAGCTCATTAGCATAACGCAACGTTAACTATTCATGAAAATCGCAAATGAAATGAAATAAATATATTTGCTCTCAAGCTTAGACTTTTGTTAACAACACTGTCATCTCAGATTTTCAAAATATGCTTTTCAACCATAGCTAAACAAGCATTTGTGTAAGAGTATTGATAGCTAGCATAGCTATAAGCCTAGAATTCAGCCAGCAACATTTTCACAAAAACAAGAAAATCATTCAAATAAAATCATTTACCTTTGAAGAACTTCAGATGTTTTCAATGAGGAGACTCTCAGTTAGATAGAAAATGTTCAGTTTTTCAAAAAATATTATTTGTGTAGGACAAATCGCTCCGTTTTGTTCACGTTTGGCTATGAAAAAAACCTGTATCCAGTTATAGCCTCAAGCTCATTAGCATAACGTAACGTTAACTATTTATGAAAATCGCAAATGAAATGAAATGAATGTGCTAGCTCTCAAGCTTAGCCTTTTCTTAACAACAATGTCATCTCAGATTTTCAAAATATGCTTTTGAACCATAGCAAAACAAGCATTTGTGTAAGAGTATTGATAGCTAGCATAGCATTTAGCGTAGCATTTAGCGTAGCATTTAGCGTAGCATTTAGCGGGCAAAATTTGCACAAAAACCAGAAAAGGATTCAAATAAAATAATTTACCTTTGAAGAGCTTCGGATGTTTTCAATGAGGAGACTCTCAGTTACATAGCAAATGTTCAGTTTTTCCTGAAAGATTCTTTGTGTAGGAGAAATCGCTCCGTTTTGTACGTCACGTTTGGGTACCAAAAAAAAAAGAAAATTCAGTCATCAAAATGGCAAACTGTTTTTCAAATTAACTCCATAATATCGACTGAAACACGACAAACGCTGTTTAGAATCAATCCTCAAGGTGTTTTTCACATATCTCTTCATTGATATATCGTTCATGGATGTCTACTTTCTCCTGTGAATCGCTTGGAAAAAGACGTGCAGTTGAAGATGACGCACCAATTTCGACGGAGGACACCGGGCGGACACCTGGCAAATGTAGTCTCTTATGGTCAATCTTCCAATGATATGCCTACAAAAACGTCACAATGCTGCAGACACCTTGCGGAAACGATAGATCGGGCAGGCTCATTCCTGTCGCATTCACAGCCATATAAGGAGACAATGAAAAACAGAGCCTCAAAAATCCTGCTCATTTCCTGTTTGAAGTTTCATCTTGGTTTCGCCTGCAGCATCAGTTCTGGGGCACTCACTGACAATATCTTTGCAGTTTTGGAAACGTCAGAGTGTTCTCTTTCCAAAGCTGTCAATTATATGCATAGTCGAGCATCTTTTTGTGACAAAATATTGCGCTTAAAACGGGCACGTTTTTTTATCCAATAATGAAATAGCGCCCCATAGATGTAACAGGTTAACACCACTCCAGCCGACCCTTGGCATTGCGCATGGTGATCTTAGGCTTGTGTGTGGCTGTTCGGCCATGGAAAACCATTTCATGAAGCTCCCAATGAACAGATCCTGAGTTGAAGTTGCTTCCAGAGGCAACTTGCAGTTTCAGAGATTTTTGTAGTTCGTTCCAGTCATTGGCAGCAGAGAACTGGAAGGAGAGGCGGCCAAAGGAAGAATTGGTTTTGGGGGTGACCAGAGAGATATACCTGCTAGAGCCCATATTACAGGTGGGTGCTGCTATGGTGACCAGCGAGCTGAGATAAGGGGGGACTTTACCTAGCAGGGTCTTGTAGATGACCTGGAGCCAGTGGGTTTGGCAACGAGTATGAAGCGAGGGCCAGCCAACGAGAGCGTACAGGTCGCAGTGGTGGGTAGTATATGGGGCTTTGGTGACAAAACAGATGGCACTGTGATAGACTGCATCCAATTTATTGAGTAGGGTATTGGATTCTATTTTGTAAATGACATCGCCGAATCGGTAGTATGGTCAGTTTTACAAGGGTATGTTTGGCAGCATGAGTGAAGGATGCTTTGTTGTGAAATAGGAAGCCAATAATAGATTTAACTTTGGATGTTTGATGTGAGTCTGGAAGGAGAATAACGCTGAGAATAACGACAACTACGGAAGCATCTCTTCTATGCAACAACCATCTATACGCCTAATGTATCCATTAGAGCAGACACTATCCAGAGCCGCTGAGAATAACGACAACTACGGAAGCATCTCTTCTATGCAACAACCATCTGTACGCCTAATGTATCCATTAGAGCAGAGACTATCCAGAGCCGCTGAGAATAACGACAACTACGGAAGCATCTCTTCTATGCATTTAACATTTACATTTACATTTAAGTCATTTAGCAGACGCTCTTATCCAGAGCGACTTACAAATTGGTGAATTCACCTTCTGACATCCAGTGGAACAGCCACTTTACAATAGTGCATCTAAATCATTAAGGGGGGGTGGTGAGAAGGATTACTTATCCTATCCTAGGTATTCCTTGAAGAGGTGGGGTTTCAGGTGTCTCCGGAAGGTGGTGATTGACTCCGCTGTCCTGGCGTCGTGAGGGAGTTTGTTCCACCATTGGGGGGCCAGAGCAGCGAACAGTTTTGACTGGGCTGAGCGGGAACTGTACTTCCTCAATGGTAGGGGCGAGCAGGCCAGAGGTGGATGAACGCAGTGCCCTTGCTTGGGTGTAGGGCCTGATCAGAGCCTGGAGGTACTGCGGTGCCGTTCCCCCTCACAGCTCCGTAGGCAAGCACCATGGTCTTGTAGCGGATGCGAGCTTCAACTGGAAGCCAGTGGAGAGAGCGGAGGAGCGGGGTGACGTGAGAGAACTTGGGAAGGTTGAACACCAGGCGGGCTGCGGCGTTCTGGATGAGTTGTAGGGTTTAATGGCATAGGCAGGAGCCCAGCCAACAGCGAGTTGCAGTAATCCAGACGGGAGATGACAAGTGCCTGGATTAGGACCTGCGCCGCTTCCTGTGTGAGGCAGGGTCGTACTCTGCGGATGTTGTAGAGCATGAACCTACAGGAACGGGCCACCGCCATGATGTTGGTTGAGAACGACAGGGTGTTGTCCAGGATCACGCCAAGGTTCTTAGCGCTCTGGGAGGAGGACACAATGGAGTTGTCAACCGTGATGGCGAGATCATGGAACGGGCAGTCCTTCCCCCGGAGGAAGAGCAGCTCCGTCTTGCCGAGGTTCAGCTTGAGGTGGTGATCCGTCATCCACACTGATATGTCTGCCAGACATGCAGAGATGCGATTCGCCACCTGGTCATCAGAAGGGGGAAAGGAGAAGATTAATTGTGTGTCGTCTGCATAGCAATGATAGGAGAGACCATGTGAGGTTATGACAGAGCCAAGTGACTTGGAGTATAGCGAGAATAGGAGAGGGCCTAGAACAGAGCCCTGGGGGACACCAGTGGTGAGAGCGCGTGGCGAGGAGACAGATTCTCGCCACGCCACCTGGTAGGAGCGACCTGTCAGGTAGGACGCAATCCAAGCAACAACCATCTGTACGCCTAATGTATTCATTAGAGCAGAGACTATCCAGAGCCGCTGAGAATAACGACAACTACGGAAGCATCTCTTCTATGCAACAACCATCTGTACGCCTAATGTATCCATTAGAGCAGACACTATCCAGAGCCGCTGAGAATAACGATAACTACAATTTTACACATGATTTTACACATGCACCTCTACTGTTCCTCGGCCCAAATACAATAAATACATATACAATTATTTTCAAATGAGCGGCCGTTCATGTGCAAAGGATTAGCATTTCAATTAATATAATTATCAACAAATCTATTTTGTCTTTCCCGCTATTTGTCTGTCCCCACCCCTTTCCATTGTCTACCAAGCCATCATACCGGTTTAGCCCACTAGGGACTTATCAATGCATTGTGTTAGTAACCAATAACTATATTGTTTCTTTATGTATTTCTGTGATTTGATTAGTTAGTTAGTAGATAAATAACGAAGCCAATTTGTATATCACTGATTCATTTTGGAGGCTTCGTGCAGATGAGATGAGAACTGATGAGGGAATAACGATACGTTAACCTCTTGAAACTCCCCATCCCGGATCCGGGATTGTGACTAAGCCTCAGGCTCATTAGCATAACGCAACGTTAACGATTTCTGAAAATCACAAATAAAATTAAAATAATGCGTTTGCTCTCAAGCTTAGCCTTTTCTTAACAACACTGTCATCTCAGATTTTCAAAATATGCTTTTGAACCATAGAAATTGACTAATTTGTGTAAGAGTATGCAAAGCTAGCATAGCATTTTGTGTAGCATGTAGCACGCAACATTTTCACAAAAGCCAGATAACCAAATAAATAAAATCATTTACCTTTGAAGAGCTTCTGATGTTTTCAATGAGGAGACTCCCAGCCACATACCAAATGCGCAGTGTTTCCTGAAAGCGTCTGTGTGTAGGAGAAATCGTTCCGTTTTCTACATTGCGCCTGGCTACCGAAACGAACGAAAATGCAGTCACCTACAACGTTGAAACTTTTCCGGATTAACTACATAATATCGACCGAAACATGGCAAACGTTGTTTGGAATCAATCCTCAAGGTGTTTTTCACATATCTCTTCATTGACATGCAGTTCGTGGAAGCTTGCTTCTCTCTCTGTGCCTATGGAAAAATACTGGCAGGTGACTTTTGCGCACCAATTTCGGCGCAGGACACCGGGCGGACACGTGGTAAATGTGGTCTCTTATGGTCAATCTTCCAACGATCTGCCTACAAATACGTCACAATGCTGCAGACACCTTGGGGAAACGACAGAAAGGGCAGACTCATTCCTCTTGCGTTCACAGCCATATAAGGAGATCATGAAAGACAGAGCCTCAAAAATCCTTGTCATTTCCTGGATGCCAAGTCATCTTGGTTTTGCCTGAAGCTCACGTTAAAGGGCACGCACAGAGAAGATATTTGTATTTCTGGACACGTCAGAGTGTTTTCTTTCGAACAGTAGCAATTATATGCATAGTCGAGCATCTTTTTGTGACAAAATATCTTGTTTAAAACGGGAACGTTTTTCTTCCAAAAATGAAATAGTGCCACCATAAGTGTAAGAGGTTAATAGAAGACTAATTGATAAGATATGAAAATATCTGAAGAATCGATTCGGGAAATAGAGACTATATAAACATTTTCCCGTGGTGCCCCGACTTTCTAGTTAATTCAAGTTTACATGATTAGTTTAATCACGTAATAATAATTACACATAGAGAATTGATTTGATAAAATAACAGTCTTCACATTTAATGATGTCACAGACATAACAACACACACACACACACACACAAACACGAAATCAATACCATGGAAGGCCACATGATATTTTGCTTAAGTTAATTTACTAAATTGTTTTTTAAATGTTTTAGTTGTCATTGTATTAGACTAAGCATAGATGATTTGATGATGTTGAAATTGTGCAGGAAATGTGGAGGCAGCTTCTGTTTTCTTTGCGACTTGCGGTAACTCTCTGGTGTTCTAAATCAATAGTTGTTTAGTAGTCTGAAAAGTCAGAAACTTGATTGACAATGCTATAAGTCACCATCCAACCTGGAACTGAGTGAGTAATGCTTACTCTGAAGCTTTTAAACTTTCAAAGCCAAGAAGAAAAATATATTACAATGATATATTTGACTTTATAAGGACTGAATGCTGAGGCTACCAAGGTTACTAGGACATAGAGACACAACTTCAATTAGCACTGACGTGTGAAGCGAGAGGTGTCGAAGCCTTTGAGCCAAACAAATGGCAGGCTACCCCACCCAGGCTACCCCACCCAGATCCAGAGGCCTTGAAGCCCCCTCCTGCTGTTCAGAGACCATCCACTGGCATTTTATACAAGAAATCTGCTGTATACCCGTCGCAAGACCCACTGGTTGATGCTTATTTATAAAACCCTCTTAGGCCTCACCCCCCCCCCCTTATCTGAGATATCTACTGTAGCCCTCATCCTCCACATACAACACCCATTCTGCCAGTCACTTTCTGTTAAAGGTCCCCAAAGCACAGATATCCCTGGGTCGATCGTCTTTTCAATTCGCTGCAATTAGCGACTGGAACGAGCTGCAACAAACACTCAAACTGGGCGGTTTTATCTCCATCTCTTCATTCAAAGTCTCAATCATGGACACTCTTACTGACAGTTGTGGCTGCTTTGCGTGACGTATTGTTGTCTCTACCTCTTGCCCTTTGTGCTGTTGTCTGTGCCCAATAATGTTTGTACCATGTTTTGTGCTGCTACCATGTTATATTACTACCATGTTGTTTTTATGTTGTGTTGCTACCATGCTGTGTTGTCATGTGTCACTGCCTTGCTATGTTTTCGTCTTAGGTCTCTCTTTATGTAGTGTTGTGTTGTCTCTCTTGTTGTGATGTCCTATATTTATATTTAATATATTTTTAATCCCAGTCCCCGTCCCCGCAGGAGGCCTTTTGCCTTCTGGCAGTCCGTCAATGTAAATAAGTATTTGTTCTTAACTGACTTGCCGAGTTAAATAAAAAATAAACACATGTAACATGTTTCTTACATGCATAATGCTCTGTCCACGGGACAGATGTTGCTCTCCGGTTTTGTGATGAAACAAAGGTGTGGTTGAATTTATTCTGCCACTGTGTCTTCTTATTGTCTCGGCCTCGGGCCTACAGTACATTCTGAAAGTATTCAGACCCTTTGACCTTTTCCACATTGTGTTATGTTACAGCCTCATTGTAAAATGTATTCAATTTATTTTTTCCCTTATCAATCTACACACATACCTCCTCCCAATGACAATGCAAAAAAAGGCTGTTTTAGTAATTTTAGTACATTTATTAAAAGTTAAAAACAGAATGTCAGAGCAAAAACCAAGCCATGAGGTCTGTGTCGATTGTGTCAAGGCACAGATCTGGGGAAAGGTAACAAACAAATTCTGCAGCATTGAAGGTCCCCAAGAACACAGTGGCTTACATCATGCTTAAATGGATGAGGTTTGGAATCACCAAGACTCCTCCTAGAGCTGGCCGCCCGGCCAAACTGAGCAATCGGGGGAGAAGGGCCTTGGTCAGGGAGGTGACCAAGAACCTGATGGTCACTCTGACAGAGCTCCAGAGTTCCTCTGTGGAGATAGGAGAACCTTCCAGAAGGACAACCATCTCTGCAGCACTCCACCAATCAGGCCTTTATGGTAGAGTGGCCAGACGGGAAGACACTCCTCAGTAAAAGGCACATGACAGCCCACTTGGAGTTCTCAGACCATGAGAAACAAGATTCAAAGGTCTGATGAAACCAAGATTGAACTTGATCGCCTGAATGCCAAGCATCACGTCTGGAGGAAACCTGGCACCATCCCTACGGTGAAGCATGGTAGTGGCAGCATCATGCTCTGGGGATGTTTTTCAGCAGCAGGGACTGGGAGACTAGTCAGGATTGAGGGAAAGATTAACAGAGAAAAGTACAGAGAGATCCTTGATGAAAACCTGCTCCAGAGCACTCAGGACCTCAGACTGGGTCAAAGGATCACCTTCCAACAGGACAATGACCATAAACACACAGTTAAGACAACTCAGGAGTGGCTTCGGGACATGTCTCTGAATGTCCTTCAGTGGCCCCGCCACAGCCCGGACTTGAACCCGATTGAACATCTCTGGAG
Organism: Oncorhynchus masou masou; assembly: GCF_036934945.1. NCBI lineage: Eukaryota > Metazoa > Chordata > Actinopteri > Salmoniformes > Salmonidae > Oncorhynchus > Oncorhynchus masou. Next base: position 4,602 of record NW_027014943.1, on the reverse strand, counting down.
AGACCAGAGAAAATACCTGTGCAGCGACGCTTTCCATCCAACGTGACAGAGCTTGAGAGGATCTACAGGAAGAATGGGAGAAACTCCCCAAAAACAGGTGTGCCAAACTTGTAGCGTCATACCGAAGAAGTCACGAGGCTGTAATCACTGCACAAGGTGCTTCAACAAGTAAAGGGTCTGAATACTTATGAAAATGTGATATTCTTTTTTTTTTTTTGTAATAAATTTGCAAACATTTCTAAAAACCTGTTTTTGCTATGTCATTATGGGGTATTGCGATGTCATTATGGGGTACTGTGATGTCATTATGGGGTATTGTGATGTCATTATGGGGTATTGTGTGTAGATTGACGAGGTGGAAATAAAACAATTGTATCAATTATAGAATAAGGATGTAATGTAACAAAATGTGGAAAAAGTCAAGAGGTCTGAAATGTTTCTAAATGCGCGGTATATATCACGGTGGCAAGGCATATGAACTAACAGGTTATAGAGCAAACAATACAATTATCACAACACACAGGTTGTAATATAGTAATTTTGTTTCCTGGCTTCCCCAGTGATTTTACACATGCACCTCTACTGTTCCTCGGCCCAATTTACAAGTCTGGCTATCTCTGGCCTCTCCATCACTAAGATATAATAAAAGAGCTCTCCATTCTCGCAATAACTAATTTCCCAGGATTCCTTGCGGAAAAGGGTATGTTCAATTTGTTCACAGAAGCAGGAGGACACACGAGATGCAGTTGCAGATTGTCATGGAAATTCTAACCAGAAAGAAAGAGACTGTAGATTCGTCGAACAACAATTATATTATAAGATTTGCAAATCTGGAGCAATTAAAAAGCCCTCAATGGTGCAGATTTAAGGCTCAAAGAACAAGAGTTGGGTCTCAGCTTTTATAGGTAGGTACAACCTTGTTTGTCTACGTGGCAGTTTAGCAGGTGCGTGAGGTCATGGTGGGTACATGTAACCTTTATTTAACTAGGCAAGTCGCAAGTCAGTTAAGAACAAATTCTTATTTACAATGACAGCCTACCGGGGAACAGTGCCTTGTTCAGGGGCAGAATGGCAGATTTTTACATTGTCAGCTCGGGGATTTGATCCAACAACCTTTCAGTTACTGGCTCTAACCACTAGGCTACCTGCCGCAAACATAGCATTCAAAACAAGTGATATCAACATAGCATTCAAAACAAATGATATCAACATAGCATACAAAACAAGTAATATCAACATAGCATACAAAACAAGTGATATCAACATAGCATACAAAACAAGTGATATCAACATAGCATACAAAACAAGTGATATCAACATAGCATTCAAAACAAGTGATATCAACATAGCATACAAAACAAGTGATATCAACATAGCATACAAAACAAGTGATATCAACATAGCATACAAAACAAGTGATATCAACATAGCATACAAAACAAGTGATATCAACATAGCATACAAAACAAGTGATATCAACATAGCATACAAAACAAGTGATATCAACATAGCATACAAAACAAGTGATATCAACATCAAATCAAATCAAATCAAATTTTATTTGTCACATACACATGGTTAGCAGATGTTAATGCGAGTGTAGCGAAATGCTTGTGCTTCTAGTTCCGACAATGCAGTAATAACCAACAAGTAATCTAACTAACAATTCCTAATCTACTGTCTTATACACAGTGTAAGGGGATAAAGAATATGTACATAAGGATATATGAATGAGTGATGGTACAGAGCAGCATAGGCAAGATACAGTAGATGGTATCGAGTACAGTATATACATATGAGATGAGTATGTAAACAAAGTGGCATAGTTAAAGTGGCTAGTGATACATGTATTACATAAGGATGCAGTCGGTGATATAGAGTACAGTATATACGTATGCATATGAGATGAATAATGTAGGGTAAGTAACATTATATAAGGTAGCATTGTTTAAAGTGGCTAGTGATATATTTACATCATTTCCCATCAATTCCCATTATTAAAGTGGCTGGAGTTGAGTCAGTGTCAGTGTGTTGGCAGCAGCCACTCAATGTTAGTGGTGGCTGTTTAACAGTCTGATGGCCTTGAGATAGAAGCTGTTTTTCAGTCTCTCGGTCCCAGCTTTGATGCACCTGTACTGACCTCGCCTTCTGGATGATAGCGGGGTGAACAGGCAGTGGCTCGGTGGTAGATGTCCTTGATGATCTTTATGGCCTTCCTGTAACATCGGGTGGTGTAGGTGTCCTGGAGGGCAGGTAGTTTGCCCCGATGATGCGTTGTGCAGACCTCACTACCCTCTGGAGAGCCTTACGGTTGAGGGCGGAGCAGTTGCCGTACCAGGCGGTGATACAGCCCGCCAGGATGCTCTCGATTGTGCATCTGTAGAAGTTTGTGAGTGCTTTTGGTGACAAGACAAATTTCTTCAGCCTCCTGAGGTTGAAGAGCGCTGCTGCGCCTTCTTCACGATGCTGTCTGTGTGAGTGGACCAATTCAGTTTGTCTGTGATGTGTAAGCCGAGGAACTTAAAACTTGCTACTCTCTCCACTACTGTTCCATCGATGTGGATAGGGGGTGTTCCCTCTGCTGTTTCCTGAAGTCCACAATCATCTCCTTAGTTTTGTTGACGTTGAGTGTGAGGTTATTTTCCTGACACCACACTCCGAGGCCCTCACCTCCTCCCTGTAGGCCGTCTCATCGTTGTTGGTAATCAAGCCTACCACTGTTGTGTCGTCCATAAACTTGATGATTGAGTTGGAGGCGTGCGTGGCCACGCAGTCGTGGGTGAACAGGGAGTACAGGAGAGGGCTCAGAACGCACCCTTGTGGGGCCCCAGTGTTGAGGATCAGCGGGAGGAGATGTTGTTACCTACCCTCACCACCTGGGGGCGGCCCTTCAGGAAGTCCAGTACCCAGTTGCACAGGGCGGGGTCGAGACCCAGGGTCTCGAGCTTGATGACGAGCTTGGAGGGTACTATGGTGTTGAATGCCGAGCTGTAGTCGATGAACAGCATTCTCACATAGGTATTCCTCTTGTCCAGATGGGTTAGGGCAGTGTGCAGTGTGGTTGAGATTGCATCGTCTGTGGACCTATTTGAGCGGTAAGCAAATTGGAGTGGGTCTAGGGTGTCAGGTAGGGTGGAGGTGATATGATCCTTGACTAGTCTCTCAAAGCACTTCATGATGACGGAAGTGAGTGCTACGGGGCGGTAGTCGTTTAGCTCAGTTACCTTAGCTTTCTTGGGAACAGGAACAATGGTGGCCCTCTTGAAGCATGTGGGAACAGCAGACTGGTATAGGGATTGATTGAATATGTCCGTAAACATACCAGCCAGCTGGTCTGCGCATGCTCTGAGGGCGCGGCGGGGGATGCCGTCTGGGCCTGCAGCCTTGCGAGGGTTAACACGTTTAAATGTTTTACTCACCTCGGCTGCAGTGAAGGAGAGACCGCATTTTTCTGTTGCAGGCAGTGTCAGTGGCACTGTATTGTCCTCAAAACGGGCAAAAAAAGTTATTTAGTCTGCCTGGGAGCAAGACATCCTGGTCCGTGACTGGGCTGGATTTCTTCCTGTAGTCCGTGATTGACTGTAGACCCTGCCACATGCCTCTTGTGTCTGAGCCGTTGAATTGGGATTCTACTTTGTACTGATGCTTAGCTTGTTTGATAGCCTTACGGAGGGAATAGCTGCATTGTTTGTATTCAGTCATGTTACCAGACACCTTGCCCTGATTGAAAGCAGGGGTTCGCGCTTTCAGTTTCACACGAATGCTGCCATCAATCCAAGGTTTCTGGTTAGGGAATGTTTTAATCGTTGCTATGGGAACGACATCTTCAACGCACATTCTAATGAACTTGCACACCGAATCAGCGTATTCGTCAATGTTGTTATTTGACGCAATACGAAACATGTCCCAGTCCACGTGATGGAAGCAGTCTTGGAGTGTGGAGTCAGCTTGGTCGGACCAGCGTTGGACAGACCTCAGCGTGGGAGCTTCTTTTTTTAGCTTTTGTCTGTAGGCAGGTATCAGCAAAATGGAGTCGTGGTCAGCTTTTCCGAAAGGGGGGCGGGACAGGGCCTTATATGCGTCGCGGAAGTTCGAGTAACAGTGATCCAAGGTTTTTCCGCCCCTGGTTGCGCAATCGATATGCTGATAAAATTTAGGGAGTCTTGTTTTCAGATTAGCCTTGTTAAAATCCCCAACAACGATGAATGCAGCCTCCGGATAAATGGTTTCCAGTTTGCAAAGAGTTAAATAAAGTTTGTTCAGAGCCATCGATGTGTCTGCTTGGGGGGGATATATACGGCTGTGATTTTAATCGAAGAGAATTCTCTTGGTAGGTAATGCGGTCTACATTTGATTGTGAGGAATTCTAAATCAGGTGAACAGAAGGATTTGAGTTCCTGTATGTTTCTTTCATCGCACCATGCCTCGTTAGCCATAAGGCATACACCCCCACCCCTCTTCTTACCAGAAAGGTGTTTATTTCTGTCGGCGCGATGCGTGGAGAAACCCGTTGGCTGCACCGCTTCTGATAGCGTCTCTCCAGTGAGCCATGTTTCCGTGAAGCACAGAACGTTACAGTCTCTGATGTCCCTCTGGAATGCA